>NW_007748568.1:0-555 GCF_000696425.1 Galeopterus variegatus
CCAGGCTTCCATAGTTTCTCTGTGGGGCTATTAAAATAACATATTAGGGCCGGCCTGGTGGCACACTGGAGAGTGCGCCACCTGGGGTGTGGTGGCGCTCCCGCCGAGGGTTCGGATCCCATGTGGAGACCGGTTCCTGCTCACTGGTTGAGTGCAGTGCGGGCGCAACACCGAGGGTTGCGATCCCGTTACTGGTCAGTAAAAAAGACAAAAAGGGAAAAAAAAAACAAAAAACAACAAAAAGAACATATTAGTTGGCCTACCTCTTCATCAAAGATTCTTCTACTTTCTGCCTGATATTTTTCTACAATTTAATCTGATTCTTGACTCCCTGTCCAGCATCCTCCTGTTCCAATCCCTCACCCAGGATTACTTGCCATTTCTCCTGAAAATAATGCATATTGATATATGTAAGCATGGGCATATATTAATTAAAATTAAACACATTTTTTTGAAATAATTGTGGATTTACAGGAAGTTGTACTAATGGCATGGAGAGGTCCCTGTGTACTCTTCACCCAGCTTCTTTCAGGTACTTGTTCTTGTTTTGTTTGG
>NW_007748568.1:5464-6082 GCF_000696425.1 Galeopterus variegatus
CTCTATTTCTTAGAACTTCTGCTAATTGAGCATAACACTTCCTATGAATTCAGTTCATCCTGTCTCTTTTCTGGTCTTCGACAGCAGAACTCAATATTCTTTTTTTTTTTTTCGTTAAATTTTTATTTTGTCGATATACAATGTATATGATTATTATGGCCCATCAGAACTCAATATTCTTTTTTTTTTTTTCGTTAAATTTTTATTTTGTCGATATACAATGTATATGATTATTATGGCCCATCAGAACTCAATATTCTTAAACAATTCAGGAAGTGCACGTTCATATGACCTTGTTCTTGAATTCCAATGCCATGTTCCACATGGGTGTTGAGCCTCAATTTCATTAGTTCCAAATTGAACTAATCATATTTCACTCTAAAAGCCGTTTTCCTTCTTCCATATATTGGTTAATGGCATGAATTTCCACCCCAATCCTAAAGTTCTGTTTATAGATTCCCTCTCTTTATCAGAATCACTAAAGCTTGTTACTTTTACCTCAGAAATGTCTCTTCGGTCATTTATCTTCTCTCCATTTCCATTGCCACAGATGTAGTCCAGGCTTCCATAGTTTCTCTGTGGGGCTATTAAAATAACATATTAGGGCCGGCCTGGTGG
>NW_007748568.1:11498-11744 GCF_000696425.1 Galeopterus variegatus
TTCATCTTCTAAATTTGAGAGAAGAGCTTTAAAGCAGTGAAAATTCATGACTATAACCAAACGACAGAAAATAATTTCAGTATAATGTAGCTGGAACTTGGCTGAACTCAGCTTCTTTTACGAAACCTTGAGAGCACTGTATTCTCTGAAACACAGAGAGGTCAAAGCCCTCCTTTATGTTCAAACCAAACTCAGGTAAATTCAGGAATGCCTGCCTGTCACTTGCAGACCGCCCCCCCCCCCCCC
>NW_007748569.1:0-1291 GCF_000696425.1 Galeopterus variegatus
ACTCTGTGACTGCTCAGATGGCCCTTAGTGTTCTATATGTGTGTTTGCCTCGGGACTTGGGGCTTCCCGAGAAGTTTCCTCTCTGGTCAGGTCTGAGAGTTCTCCCTGATCCTTGAGTTGTGGCCCTGGCAGCTGGATCCTGTCCTGCCAGCCCGACAGGGTGTGTGAGATCTGTAAGTCTCTGCCTCGCTATCCGGGCATTTCCCCTCTCTGTGTGCACTTGATGGGGCCTCCTGGAGGGTGCATCTTTTTTTCCGAGACTCCTCCTCCTTTGCCGGACCCCTCCCCTCTCTGTGCGCTCAGTACAGGGCTGGGGCATGTCTTCTGCAATCCTCGTCTCTCAGCCATGCCTGGCCCTGAAAGGGTCTCAGGCCTCCGCCACGGACACTGTGGGCGTTCCTGCGGCCCTGGTCAAGATCCTCTCTGGGCCTCCCACCTTCCCCCCGGTATTGCGGTCCCCTGTGTGGTTGAGTTATCTCCCACAGCAGGGCGCAAGCCCCCCGGGGGAGGATCCCACAGCACACAGTTCCTCTTTGAATCCCCCCGGCGTGAGCTGGCTCGGTGCCCTCAAGCCCTCAGCTCTCCGGCAGTATCAAGCGGGCTCAGGGGCACCCCAGTCACCCCTCTCCCAACCAGAAATCAGTCTGGGATTTTTCCAAACTGAAGGCCACAGAGATGGTATCTGCCTCCCGGAAGCAGGGAGTTTACCTGGGGCCGAGGCCCCAGGTGTGGTGTTGTGAAAGTCTGGCCGGGATCCTCTTCCCTGCCCTCCCAATGCTGGCCGGGGGCTCCCCACGCCACCAGCCCCACCAGAGATCCACAGGTGGAGTGGGATTGGTGGCCAGTCCACAGGCCCTGGGGGGCCCTGCGCTGAGGCACACAAGTGGCACGGCTCAGTGAGGAGCCGTGCCAAGCGAAGATGGCTGGCTTGCCCGATCTGAGCTGGCCAGCTCCACCCCCCCTGGAGAAAATGGAGGCAGCGCTGATGAAGGCACCTAGTCTGGTGTGGTAAGTGGGGGCCGGGCGGGCCTTTGCCCCCCAAGCAGGGCTGGGCTGGGGGTNAGCTCTGGGAGTTCTCCCTGATCCTTGAGTTCTGGCCCAGGCAGCTGGATCCTGTCCTGCCAGCCCAACAGGGTGTGTGAGATCTGGAAGTCTCTGCCTTGCTATCTGGGCGTTTCCCCTCTCTGTGTGCACACGATGGGGCCTCCTGGAGGGTGCATCTTTTTTTTCGAGACTCCTCCTCCTTTGCCGGACCCCTTCCCTCTCTGTGCGCTCAGTACAGGGCTGGGGC
>NW_007748569.1:2291-11743 GCF_000696425.1 Galeopterus variegatus
TGTCTTCTGCAATCCTCCTCTCTCAGCCCCGCCCGGCCCCGAAGGGGTCTCAGGCCTCCGCCACGGACACTGTGGGCGTTCCTGCGGCCCTGGTCAGGGTCCTCTCTGGGCCTCACACCTTCCGCCTGGTATTGCGGCCCCCTGTGTGGTTGAGTTATCTCCCACACCAGGGCGTGAGCCCCCCTGGGGAGTATCCCACAGCACACAGTTCCTCTTTGAATCCCCCCGGCGTGAGCCGGCTCCGGCCCCCCCCCCCCGGAGAAAATGGAGGCAGCGCTGATGAAGGCACCTAGCCTGGTGTGGTAAGCGGGGGCCGGGCGGGCCTTTGCCCCCCAAGCGGGGTTGGGCTGGGGGTCACTCCCAGAGCTGGGCCGGTCCCGTGCGTTCCTCTCCATCTCTGCGTCGCCACTGCCGTCTTTCCTGGCCTTTGTTGCCTTGGGTTGCTCGGTCTCCCGGCTCGGTTGTGGCGCTCTCAGGAATCTTCTTTTGCATCGGCCCTAAAACCTCGAGACTGTAGTTGCTTTTTTTCGTTGTAGATTAGTTGATCAGTGATTTATTTGTTTTTTGTTGCTCTTGGAAATGCAAATAGTACTCTGGCAGCACAGTGCACACTTCTCAGGCTCTCTCTGTCCTCTGGCACGCTCACTCCAGACCCGTCGCCATCTTGCTCCTCTTATTTATTTTTTTAATTGACACATAATAATTATACATATTTATGGGATACAGTGTGATATTTGATACATACATATAATATGTAATGGTCACATCAGGATAGTTAGCATATCCACCACCTCAAATCTTTATCATTTCTTTGTGTTGGTAACATTCAAAATCCTCT
Organism: Galeopterus variegatus; assembly: GCF_000696425.1. Taxonomy (NCBI): domain Eukaryota; kingdom Metazoa; phylum Chordata; class Mammalia; order Dermoptera; family Cynocephalidae; genus Galeopterus; species Galeopterus variegatus. Next base: position 3,130 of record NW_007748569.1, read on the forward strand.
CTCCTAGCTATTTGCAAAAATAGAATGAATCATTTGCTATAGTTACACTGCAGTGCTATGGAGCACTGGAAATTATACCTCCTTTCTAGCTGTAATTTTGTAACCCTTAACCAACCTCTTTCCCTATCCTGCCCTCCTACCCTCCCCAGCCTCTAGTAACCACTATTTTTCCTTTTGAGAAGAAATAATAAACTTTCTTGAGATGATTAACAGTATACTAGTAAACTTCATAAATAATATGGTGGACAAAAAATGGTTACATTGTATAATGTTGAATATACTAATTGTCTTAATTCAAGCATCACATATTGCACACAGGTATTGATATTCAATGTGACACCCCACAGATATGTACAATCAATTATGGTTCAATAAAAATAAAGAATAAGGCAGATCAAATATTTAACCCAATATATTTCTATCTACCAATAAACTGAGAAATATAATTAGTACATATCCCTTGAATGAGGGTTAATAAGATTGTTCCTGGTATATAACATTGGCATAACAACCCTAAAATTATTATTTTTTTAAAATTGGGTTGGAATGTTAGTATTTTACTATGTTAGTGGTTTCCATTCACCATACATGACCATCTCTCTTTCTCTCTTTTAAATGGTTATATTTTGGTTACAGACTTGAGAATTAATGACTGTGTTTCTTCCAGCCATTACCTCTGCACCAAGAGTAACCAGTACTGACAATAGCCTGGATTTGTTTTGTGTGTAAATACACAAGTGAGGAAGCTAAGGCCCACAGAGGAGGGGTAGCCAGGATGACATAGCTTAGTCTCTTTGAGGAGTAAATGTACTTCAGATTTCAATGGCTACTGGTTAAGGAACTGATACATTTTATAAAATAAAAGTTTTTGTAAAAGTCCTTTAATTTGGAAATTCAAAGTTATTTCCTACCTCAGTCATTCATTTTGAATGGATTTTGTAGTGGAAATTTAGACATAGATAAGGAGATTGTTATAGATGATCTTTTATTATATGAGTGGGAGAGGGATCTCAATCCTAAAGTCAGATTTGAGAACCTGTATTAAAATGCATGGCACTCAATAAATTAGGTCCCTTTTTCCTCTGCTCATTCTATTCCTTCCCCCCCCACCCAAAATCTTGTCCTTCATCAGTTAGAAACTGATTCTAATGCAGTACATTTACTCTCTTGTCATCTCTGAAGGCACCATTCTAATAATCTGGGACCCTGGCCCTCACTTTGGAATCAGGACATTAGGTTATATTTGTTTAACCAATGTTTCCTGAGAGCATTCTATGTTCTATTAGGCACGGTGCTAGATGCCAGGAATGCAGAGATTAAGATACTGCTCAGGCCCTCAGATTACCTAAAAACAAACAGGAAACCATGCAGTAGTCACAGCATGTGATATTTGCTTGATAGTGGTGACTCAATAAATGTCTAACAAATGAATAAATTAATATAATGGAGATATGTCAAAAGTAAAAGAGCTCCTGAGATTGTCTAGAAAAGTCAGAAAAGATTTTACACAGAAGGTAGCATTTGAACTGAGATTTGTAGAATGACTAGGAGTTTGATCATGAACAACAAAAAAGATAAGAAAATTATTGCAACAAGAGGGAACAAAACTCAAAAGCATATGCTTGTGTTTAGATTGACGTTTATTTTCCAGGAAAAGACCTATGTCCTTCTGAAGTTTTTTTTACTGAAACTTGTATAATTTCTAAAACCCTGATGTTTTCATATATCTCAAGAATCACATTTACTTGACCTACTCTACATTATAGAGTACCCAAACTTACACAGATAAATGAAAAGCTACCTTATCCTATATTTAAAGGTTGACAGGAGAATCCTTTTATAGCTTTCCTCTTCAGGTTCTAATTCATTTGAATTATTTTTGTGCTACTATTATTCTGAGATTTCTTATTATTAATATAGACACCTCTTTAAAAATAATCAAGTTGGGTAAGTGAATTTTTCGATAGGCTATAGTGCTATTTGATATTTTTTTTTTTTTTCCTTTTTGTCTTTTTTACTGACCGGTAACGGGATCGCAACCCTCGGTGTCACGCCCATACCGGGGACTGGCAACGGGATCACAACCCTCGGTGTTGCGCCCGCACCGTGCTCAGCCAGTGAGCGGGAACCGGTCTCCACATGGGATCCGAACCCTCGGCAGGAGCGCCACCGCGCTCCCAAGCGGCGCACTCTCCAGTGCGCCACCGGGCCAGCCCTTGATATTTAATTTTTAAGTTCTCACATTCTGCTTCTCAAAGATAACAATGTTCTTTAAATTACGTGCTTAATAGCTTATATATATTACTATTGTTTTATATGTTTCAAATACATTTTTAAAAGATAAAGGAAAAATGTTAAAAGAAATAACTAAAAATTAAATTAGCTGGTATTTTAAACAGCAGCAGTCACTAGCAGTTCCTTTGCTAGAATCAGCCACTCCTAATACCACCATCTTAGGGATAGTGATATATACTAGATCCTGATTTATATTGATTTTTGATAGTGAAGGTAGCATTAGAACATTTCTCTATGTATTGTGTTAACACTCTGGACTGCATTTGCCTTGTATGAAATTATCATTTGTCAAGACCTGTGTTATAGGTAGATTTTATGTGTCTCCCATGACTTGATTTCAGAATTCATGAAAAGGATAAATTAATTTGAATTTTAGTTATACATCATTCCATACTCAAAAGATCGCAAAGCCACATCTCCCAATCAGTGTCATTTATTATCCGTCCTGATCAATGGGCACTCCTAAGTAACAGTAAACCTATACAGAATGGGGGTAAAGCTCTATCTTTACTTACCAAGCTCTTAAACACATTGAATACTCAGTAAAAACGTACAGATTTTGTATGGCAAGTTGGGTTATGGCCCCTCTGCAGCCAGCACACATTTTAAACCCCATTTGCCTCTTCCTAAAATGCTGCTCAGTAATAAAAATTAAATTTTTTCATCAATTGCCTCCTTTCTTATCTAGTCTACTCCCTACAAATTCATTCTCTTTGAGATCTTCCCTACTCTTTCATTGTATCTGCAGTCTTGTTTTTGATTCATTCTATGGGCTATCAATAACCTAGGAATTATCTGGATTTTTAATGAATAATATAGAGAAAAAAATTTTGTTTCAATTGGGTCTTTAACATTAACAATTATCATTATTGGATACTTATATGTAGAGGCCATATCAAACTGTTTAAAAATATAATCTCATTTTATCCTAATTACCCTTATGATCCCAGTACTGGCCAGCAGCCAAAACAAAAACAAAAGCAAAAAAACCCTTATGAAATAGGTGGCATTTTCACCAATCTTCCAGATGTAGCTAACATTTAGATTAATTAACATGCCCAAGATCATAAAGCTAGTAAATGACATATAGTGGATTCAGAACTAAATGTTTGACTCAAAAACCTATTATTCCTGAGTACAATAGTTACCAGAGACTGGGGAGGGAAAGAAGTGGGGGGAGGGAAAACAGGAAGAGGCTGGCCAATGCATACAAGATTACATTTAGATAGGAGGAATAAGTTCTGTTGTTCTACTGCACAGTAGGATGACTATGGTTAACAGTTAAGTTTTGTATATTACGTAATAGCTAGAAGAGAAGCTTTTGAATGTTTTTGCCACAAGGAAATGATTAATGCATGGGTGATGGATACATTAACTACCCTGACCTGATTATTATACCATATGTATATGTATCAAAATATCAGATTGTACCCCGTTAATATGTAGAATCATAATGTGTAAGTCAAAATAAATAAATTTTTTTAAAAAACCTATTCCTGGACGCTTCCGAGTACACCTCTCTACCTTTACAAATCAGATTCCTCTGGCTAACATATATTTCATTTGTATCTGCATCCAGGGTTTAACATTTTAATGTTTCTGACTTCTGAGGACACATATAAATTTGAATGTCCAGATCTAATGGCAAAGCAAAATACAATAATGAAATTGGTTCCCAGATTTCTAATAGCCCAAAGAATGAATTAGGATATAAAATGTAAATGTAAAGTTGGTTAGATTTGAATTTTGATTATTTTGATCTATGTTACTTCATTTGTCATTGTGTAATCTAGCTTAGCTGACATGTCTGTCTACAGTAAAAATGTTTCAACCTTGCCTCATTATAGTTCTGTTCTGTTAACAAAAATATTAATTTTTTTACAAATAAGGAAATCCTGCCATTTATGGCAACGTGGATGAACCTGGAGACCACATGTTATGTGAAGTAATCCAGGCATAGAAAGACAAATACCATATGATCTCATTCATATATGAAATCTAAAAAAGTGTTCACATAGAAGTAGAGAATAGAATAGAGGTTACCAGAGGCTGGTGAGGAGAGGAGCAAAGGGGAGTGGGGAGTGGTTGGTCAGTGGGTATTAAGTTACAATGACATAGGAAGAACAAGTTCTCTTGTTCTAGGGCTGGCTGGTTAGCTCACTTGGTTAGAGCCTGGTGCTGGTAATATGGAGGTCAAGGGTTCGGATCCCCTTACTGTCCAGCTGCCAAAGGAAAAAAAAGTTCTGGTGTTCTAGGGTGACTATAGCTAATAATATTGTATTGTATATTGCAAGATAGCTAGAAAAGAGGATCTTGAATGTTATCACCACAAAGAAATGATAAATGCGTAAATAATGGACATGCTAACTTCCCTGAATGGATCATTATACAACATATGCATGTGTTGAAACAACACACTGTCCCTATAAACATGTACAATTTAAAATAACAATAATAAAAGACAAGAAAAAAATACATAAAGATTTTAATTCAATTTATTAAATTCTACTTACTCTATCAATTTTGAGCTATGTGACCCTTCAAAACAATTTCTAAAATTCTTTCTATCCTAAAATTTTGCTTTTTATAGTAAAAATCCCCTTTGAATAATTCATATTTAAGAAATTGTTTTCTTTCCTAATTATTTTAGTAAAGTTTGTTTTTCATGGGTTCCTAAGAGTTTAGAGAGAATTAAAATAGTTTAGTAGTTAGTAGCTCCAATTCTAGAATTAGACTGACTTTTATTTAATCACGGTTGTTAAATTTAGTATCTGGGGGATACTAGAAAAATTACTTAACCTCTCTGAGCTTTGGTTTCCTTTTCTGTAAAATGACTGTGTGACTCATATCATAAGGTTGTTATAAAAGTATGTGAAGCACTTTCCATAGTACCTTGTATAATAGGAATTAACTATTGATATCACTTATTTTTTGTTCCTTGTGAAACAGAATCATAGCATTTTAGAGCTGGAATAAATCTTTAGTGATCATTTGATCTAGCACCCTTATTTTTCATGAAGACATTAAGGCCCAGAGAAAGAACAAAAGCTAGTTTGAAGTTTGGTAGCAAGTTGGTAATGAACCTGTAAAGGGGTAGGATCGTGTTGCTCTTATTGTATTTTTTTATTTTGTTTTTCTCATTTCTATTTTATGATTCTTTAATCACATTGAAACTATTTTTGTTTCCATTTTTGCCTGTGCAATGATTTTATTGTCATAGTAGGTTGGCATAAATACTTTTTCTCTTTGCTTAGTTTAGCCAGCTTCCTTCACACCCAAAAAAGGTAAGTCCACAGTATTAGAGATGAAGCTTTCATGTTCAGCAATGTAAGACAAAAAACCCTGTGATCATTTATGGCTTCATTGCTGTCTTCTTAGTCTTCTGCTAACTTTCTGTGACATGAGACATTGCTTCACAGTAGTGGAGCATGCCTCATGGTTTGCTGATTAAGTGAAGGCCCTCTGGTCCAACTACAAAGTGGCAGTGGCTGCAGTAAGAATAACAGTGCTTTTCTCTGTGTTCTCTCTTTTTTTGTAGAGCCGACAATTAGAATCAGAAACTGGAACCACAGAGGAGCACAGTCTAAATAAGGAGGCACGGAAATGGGCCACACGTGTGGCACGTGAGCACAAAAACATTGTTCACCAACAACGGGTAAGTGTGATAGAGTTCTAGCAACATTCAGCTTAAGCCAGATGTCAAACCAGTTTGAGGAATTGAGTCTTATTAATAAGAAAAATATATATGTTTTTTCTATACTTTCTCAACATTCAGCAGTGTGCTCTCAGCTATCTACTCATCTTGGAAATTCCTTAAACCCTCCAGCAAAAATACATTAATTCATCTGTTTGCCATAGAATTGCCTAAGAAAGGCTAATGATAGTGTATTATAGCCTTTTGAGAAGGGGAAGACACATACGTATGTTAAATTAATATAGAAACCTATATTAATTTTTTGAAGATGAATTTTTTGAAGACTCAACTGTAGATTCCACAAATATGTATCTTCAAGTGCAAAGAAATTATTTTAAGTATAGGACATTTTTTCTAAATTTCATTTATTTTATCCTTCTCTTTCTTTGCCTTCACATCCAACTTCTTAAAATAATTCTCCATATTTGTTATCTATGTATCCTCACCTCCCACTTATTTTTCATCCTGTTACATTTGAGCTTTCCTTTCCTTTCCTTCTCCTTTGCCACTTCATAGAGACTAAACTTACCAAAATCACCAGTGTTGTCTATGTTACTCAATCCAAAATGGACACTTTGGGTTTTTTTTGGGTTTTTTTTTTTTTGAGAATAGTATCTTTAATTTTTTTTGCTTATATCTCTGGAGTGCAAAGAAATAAGTATATTGTTAAAGGAAACTTTTTCAAGTCCCATCCATTTATGTATACAGCAAGTTTTCCCAATGCTTATTACATACTTTTTTTTTTTTTTTTTAATTTTTATTTTGTCGATATACAATGTGGTTGATTATTAGGGCCAATCACCGAAACCTCCCTCCCTCCTCCCTCTCCCCTCTCCAACCCAACAATGTCCTTTCCATTTGCTTGTTGTAACAACTTCAAAGGATTGTAGTTGTTATATCTTCTTCCCCCCTCCCCCCGGTTTTTTTTGTGTGTGTATGTGGGTGAATTAATTTGTTTATTTTTTAGCTCCCACCAATGAGTGAGAACATGTGGTATTTCTTTTTCTCTGCCTGACTCGTTTCACTCAATATTATTCTCTCAAGGTCCATCCAAGTTGTTGCAAATGGCAGTATTTCATTCGTTTTTATAGCTGAGTAATATTCCATTGTGTATATATACCACATTTTCCGTATCCACTCATCCGATGAAACAGGTTTTGAATTCTCATCTTGCATAAAGTACTGAGATAAGTGTCGGGCGATGGAAAGGTAAGAGTGAAAGGTGGATAAGACAGCTTCCAGGAGGAGTGCCAAGTGGGGGATCCATGAGGACAGGGCAGCTCTGAGGGTCTCACTGAGCACTGACGTGGCAATGAAGCCACTGAGGATCCCAGCCTAGTCATGCTGCCAACAGGAGGAGGAAGGAGATGGGAGGCACCAAGGCCAGGTGAAGGCAGCAGCTCTTAAACCCCACGGCACGCAGTAGGTCTCTAATTTCTCATTTCAAATTTTCAGCTTAAATTAGCAACAAATATTGAGGAAGTGAACTATGCAATGTTATAACTAACGATAAATTTCAAATGCCTATGTATATTAAATAAGTGACCTCAAAAATATTTTTGTGCGTGTCATATGAGATTTTTATTTTAAAATGTCAACATTCACAATATATTGAAAATTACATCATTTTCTACTATTTAAACTTATTTTTAAAATTTTTTAATGGACACAATAGCTGTACATATATATGGGGTACAATGTGATATTTAGATACTTGTATACAATGTGCAATGATCAAATTAAAGTAATTAGCATATCCACCCCCTTTAACATTTGTCATTTCTTTGTGTTGGGACCATTCAACATCCTCTGTTCCAGCCATTTGAAATCATACAATAAATTGTTGTTAACTATAGTCACCCTACTGTGCTACAGAACACTAGAATTTCTTCCTCCTATCTAGCTGTACTTGTGTATCCACTGACCAACCCTCTCATTGAGCATTTTTTCATATGTTTGTTCTCCATTTGTATATCTTCTTTAGAGAAATGTCTATTTAGCTCTTTTGCCCATTTTTTACTTGGGTTGCTTGTTTTTTTCTTGTAAAGTTGTTTGAGTTCCTTGTACATTCTGGATATTAATCCGTTGTCGGATGTATATTTTGCAAATGTTTTCTCCAACTCTGTTGGTTGTCTTTTAGCTCTGTTAATTGTTTCTTTCGGTGAGAGGTATGGGTCTATTTCATTCTCCTGCATATGGATATCCAGTTCTCCCAGCACCACTTACTGAAGAGGCAGTCCCAACCCCAGTGAATAGGCTTGGTGCCTTTGTCAAAGATCAGATGTCCGTAAGTGTGTGGGTTGATTTCTGGGTTCTCTATTCTATGCCATAGATCAGTGTGTCTGTTTTTATGCCAGTACCATACTGTTTTGGTTATTATAGCTTTGTAGTATAGCTTAAAGTAAGGTAGTGTTATGCCTCCTGCTTTATTTTTTTTGCTCAACATCGTTTTGGCTATGCGTGGTCTTTTATTATTCCATATAGATGTCTGGATAGTTCTTTCCATGTCTGAGAAAAATGTCATTGGAATTTTGCTGGGGATTGCATTGAATTTGTATATCACTTTGGATGGACATTTTCACTATCTTGATTCTTCCAATCCAAGAGCATGGGATATCTTTCCAT
>NW_007748570.1:0-11743 GCF_000696425.1 Galeopterus variegatus
AACACTAAAAGTTTTTTTAGAGTCCATCATTATCAAAAGCACTGGTTATATCCCATAACTTTTGAATCCTTTTTTGAAATCCTACAAGTTAGGTCTAATTGTTGCCATTCTACAGATGAGGAAATGGAGGTTCGGAGAGTTTGAACTGCTCAGGGTCACAGGGAAAGTAAAGGCAGGACATTCTCTAGAATATGCAAAAGCATCTGCTAAGCGAAAAGTTTCACTAGGAGTGAAAGTTGTTTAACCTCACAGTATCATAGGATACCAGAGCTGGAGGGACCCTCAGAGACTGGTTTAACCCTCGCGGAGAAGTCTCCCACCCTGGCTGGCCTGCTCCGGATGCTGTTTGGGCTTGCTGCTCCCTTGTGTCCCTTCTGGAGAAGGTGCTTGTTATGTAAGTGGCGAAAAGTGGGGGTCCAGCCTTCTCCCACGTCCCACCCAGGTGACTGTAAATATGTCACTAACGTCTCCATAGCACACTGATTACACGGGTGCCGTCAAACAAGACTGGTCTGAAGAGGATTAACAAATGAGAGGCGTCAACAGTGTAAAGTAGTCAGCACAGAATAGGACACTGTTACTATCTACCCGTGGCAGACACCTGCCCAGCCCTGCTCTGTAATGCACAGCTGCAAACTAGAACAGCAGATAAATAAGAGTGCCACCTCGAAAGACAGACTGGGTTTTTTAAATTATTATTACGTATTAACAGCTTTATTAAGCATAATCAACATACAACACACTTCACATGTTTAAAGTGCACTATCTGACAAGTTAGGACATATGTCTACACACTTGAGACCATCACCACAATCAGGATACCGAATATCTCCGTGCCCCTGGCAAGGGTTTCCTTGTGCCCTTTGTAATCCCTTCCTCCTGCCCCTCCCACTCCCCACTCCCCCATCTCCAGGCAACCACTGAGCTGCTCCCTGTCACTATAGAGTAGCTTGTATTTTCTAGAATTTTATTTAAATGGAATCATACACTATGTACTCATATCTGGCTTCTTGCACTCAGCATAATTCTTTTGGGATATATCCATGCGGTTGCGTATATCAATAGCTCATTCCATTTTATTGCTCAGTATTATCACATTGTATGGGTTCGCCACTATTTGTTGATCAATTCACCTGCTGATGGACATTTACATTGTTTCCAGTTTGGGGCCATTACAAATAAAGCTGCTAGAAACATTCATGTACAAGCTCTTTATTCTCTTGGGTGAATACGTAGGAATGGAAAGGCAGGTCCTATGGTAGGTGTATGTTTAACTTTTTAAGAAACTGTCAAACTGTTTTCCAAAGTGGCCATACCGTTCTACATTCCCACACCCAGTGCTTTAGAGTTCCAGCTCCTCCACATCCTTGCCGACACCTGGTACAGTCAGTTTTTGTAATGTTAACCATTCTAGTGGGACTAGTGGGTGTACAGCAGTATCTCATTGTGGCTTTAATTTGCATTTCCCTGGTGACTAATGATGTTGAGCATCTTTTCATGTGCTTATTTGCCATCCATAAACCTTCTTTGTTGAAGTGTCTGGTGAGGGGTCCAAGCCTCATCCATGCCACTTACCAACTGTGTAACTTCAAGCAAGTGACTCACCTCTCTGTGCCTCAGGTTCTGTAAAACAGCGGATAATGACAGTTCCTACCTTGTGGGGTTGTTGTGAGAGTCTCTCCAGTTTGCCTGCCCCCACCCTTACTCCACAGAGCCTTACACCAGGTGGGAGCTTGAGGCCAGCTCCTCCCCTCCTCCTTTATTGAACACACCTCTCCCTACTCATGCACATAAACACATAGTTCCACTCGCCTTCCAGCGGTGCAGGTAAGAGACAGGTGTCAGCGCAGAGGCATATTGGTTTGGGTACCCAGGGACTGCATTTGACAGTCTGTCTCTCAGGCCTTTTAAACCACCACCAAAAGACACTTATATTAAGATATTTTTGTTTCTGCTTGGAATTCCAACTTGTCTCCCAGGTAAAGGCTGCCTATGCCAGGCAGGGAGGGGGGAGGAGCCACTGAGCTGCGGTAGGGCCATTTGAATCCAAGTCAGCATGCTCCCCACACCCCACACACATGCTCTCAAAGGGAAAGAGAGGATAAAGCCACCATCCTCCAGCCCCCTGCACCTCCAAGCTCCTGCTTCCCCCTCCCTCCTGTCCTTCAGATATCAGCATTGTAAATGTGTAGCCACAGAAAGTGTGCCTATTCCCACAAAGAAGAAGGGAAGGCCCGGACACGAGGCCCAGACAGGCCTGGGCAGCTGGCCGGGATAGCAGAGACAGCAATCTAGAACCCAGTCTGAGAGGACGGCAAACCCAAATCCAACCCAGCCTGGGTCTTTGGCTGTGGACGTTCAGCAGAGCATACAGTGGGACTTGGGACAATGCCTAGGTTACCTAGCAAGTTAGATCAACCTAGCACAGTGCTTCTCAGTCTTCAGAGGAGGTACTCCACTCGACTGAGAACTTATTAGAAATGCAAATTCTCAGACCCCACCTGGAAACTCTGCTTTAACAAACCCTCCAGGTTATTCTGATGCAGCTCAATGTGAGGACCCTAACCTTGCAGAGGGAAGTTATAGGCTGAATGATCGATCTAAAAACCCTGCAGTCTCTTCAAGAACAAAGGTGGGAGCCACAGTGGTTGCCAGCATTGGGCGGAGAGACGGACAAATCCTAGTTCACATCTCACGTTTGCCACTCCCTGGCGTGTGACCTTGAGTAAGTCACAGGCCTCTGAGCCTTTCTCTTCCTTTGCAAAAACTGGAACAAGGCTGACCTTGCAGAGAAGGCTGTTTTAAGGATATGAAGAGATAATATCCATAAAGGGCAGGGTACATATCAATACTCAAAAAAGAGCAGCTGTATTCACCTGCCACAAGTCGAAATGATGACTGGGTGAATTAGACCTCACGCCTCTTTACTGCCATCTGCGGGGAAGTGGTCATACTAACTTCAAATCTAAGAGCATAACTTTGAGAAGGGCACCTAGCTATGCAAAGGGCACCCCTGGAGATGTGCAAGATATAACCGTAAGCGATCATGGCTGTGTTTATTATTACCAAGTACACACCCTTAAAGGTGCAGAACAGCCTAAGCAGAGCAGAATGCGGAGCAGCCAGCTCCTCCGAAAGGTAATGCATGGTGTCTACTGGACCGTTCTTTCCTTTGTCATCTACAAAAATAACCTTGGCCTCCATCCCAACAAACTGTGAGAAGAACAGGCTTTCCCCCCAATGATTTCCTGTCATAGTCAGGGTGCTTCCACTCTCCCAGTACTCTTGCTCCCAACCCTGTTCTCAAGTCCCTCTCACCTGGCACTTCCTACCTCTTCTGTCCCTGTTCCCTGCCACTTTTTCTCGAGATCCAGTCCCTCCACCTTCCTGCCCTAAAGCATCACTAACCTGAGCCTGCTCTGAGTAGCTGGCTTTGCTAAGAGTGAAGGAGGTTACAAAATAGCACACAACTGGAAACTTTTAAATAGTCACCATCTCAGAGTTCTTCAACCACCCCAACCCAGGAAATCCAGCTATCACTCTTCTGTGCCCCAGCCTGCTGCCCTGTTCAGAGGCACTTAATTTCCCTCCCATGAACTTTCTTTAATCTCCTCTTTTCCCTAAGTCTTGCAAGACCCTGAAAATCCTCTCCCTTTTGAGCTGCCAGTGTACAGTTCTTGAATTCCCGCTAGTTTGTTCTGTAGAGCAATTTAGCTTAGAGCCTCATCCTTCCAGACTATTCGAGGTGTGGGTAAGGAGTGAGTCTTCCCTTTAATAATCAAAAAAGTCTATTTATAGTGTTTTATTAAACAAAAGAGCAGCCTTCCTTCTAACAGGCACCCCCTCACCCCCACCTGGAGTTTAAAAGTGGCTGTAGGCATTTCTGCTTTTAAATAGCAATTTTTTCCCTTGCTATTACACATATGCAATGCACAGAAACCCCTGGAAATTCCTCAAGTTTTTATTAAAAATTCCAGATGGTGCAGCAGAGATTTCAGACACTGTAGCTTCTGTTAACAACAGGAAATTAATAACCAAACTGACTCGAAGTCAACAATGTCTGGATTGGTGACAATAACATGAAAAAAAAAGGAAGCAGAGTAATACAGTATTTGAGGTAACACAGTGTTTGAGGTACAAGTTGTGGAATCAGGGAATCATGGGTTTGAATCTTGAATCAACCAGTTATTATCTGGGAAGTATTGTTGGGAAACTCATCTAACCAGTCTGTGCCTCAGTTTCCTTCTGTGCAAAATTTAAAAAATAACAGTACATTTCTGCTACAATGCCATGTATACGTTCCTAAAGGTCACCATGCTGTAGATAAACAAAATGTGATCTATCCATACAATGTAATATTATTCCACCTTAAAAAGGAAGGAAATTCTGACCCATGCCACAACATACATGAATCTTGAGGACATTAAGCTAAGTGAAATAAGCCAGCTACAAGAGGACAAGTACAATATGGTGCCACTTCTATGCGGTACCTACAGCAGTCAAATTCATAGAGATTGAAAGTAGAATGGAAGTTGCCAGCAGCAGAGGGAAGGGGCATGGGGAGTCATTTAATGGGGACAGAGCTTCTGTTTGGGAAGATGAAAAGAGTCCTGTGGACAGATGGCAGTGATGGTGGCACACGTGAATGTACTTAGTACCACTGAGCTCTACACTGAAAAAATGGCTAAGATAGGAACTTTTATGTTTATGTGTATTTTATCACAATTTAAGAAAAAATAAAAATTAAAAATCACCACTCTGTGCAAAAGCCACAGGGCTTATGGGAACAATGGAGTTGCAGCACAACACTCAAAAATCTGTATCAGTAACATACAGCAAAAAAGAACCTAATAAAAATCGCTATTTAACACATTTTACACTTGCTAAATGGTTAAGGCATATATAAATACTACCACAGCATGACACTTTACCTTGAAATAGACCTTTAGTTTTCTTGTAGATGTGAGCATTGGAGGGTTACAGCTTGTTACTGTCAAGTGGTGGGAGGGGGATGATCCGAAATCAGAAGGAAAGTCACAGTACTGGGTGGGTGGCTCATAACACACATGATGAGCCGAGGAAGCCGGGAGATGTTTAAGGTGTGTGTGTGCCTGTGTGCATTTTGTGTATTTCTACACAGCTCAGCTGGGTGTGGTTTTCTGCACTTATCTAGTATTTCTCATACATGAAATCAGACATAAGCAAATGCAAAATTAATGTGATGCTCAAATTGTTCCCCAGTACATGGATCATGTTGAAACAAATCCATATTTTCAAAGTAAGTGCCGTAGCAGAGCTGACTATACCTACCTGATGGAATTACTACAAGGATTATACAATATAATGCACATGAAGCTTTCAATAGTGCCTAGCACATAGTAACTGCTCAAAAATAATGCTAGTGACCATGGTTGTTGGGACAGTGGCAGTGGTCATTGTGGTGTGTGATTATTGTTCATGTCACTACTCCAAAGGGAGTCACACAGAGGCGGACCAAGACAGCCAACATGCCATTTTACAGGTGACATAACTGAGGCCCAAAGAATCTGAAAAAAATCCACAAAAGTCTGGCACAAGGTGGCTAATGTTTTTTAAAAAAATACTTATAAGGAACTTGTGTTCCCTGGGTGCCTGGTGGTTAATCACTTTGCTAAAGTCATCAGTGCTATAAGGAAAAGGCTCTCCACCTTCAGGGAATTTGAGCCCTTTTTAAAAGGCAAAGGAAATGGGTAAAACTTCCAGTTCTGTCTGAAAAAGCAAGACTAATTTTTCTGGTGGTTCCTATTGACTTGGAAAGAGCAGATCTGCCCATCAAATGGCATTTTACCAGCTGATCAATTTGGTGTCATTCTCATTGAATTAAATCAAATTGAAATGTAATTCCCTTCCCAGAACAAATCCCCCCACAGAGATTCACTGCACACAAGTGTTTGACCTTGTGCTGGCTGCCTAAAGGGCTTTCCAGAAAGCTGGAGCACGAGAGGGGTATGCAGAGTTCACATCTGCCAGATACAAGCCTCTGGGCTTACTTCTGGGTTTGTACTGCTGCACACTCCTGGGTTAAAAAAGATGGCCAGATAGCTTCTGTTGACCCCTGCAGGGGGCATGATCAAGTTCCCAAATACGTGCTTATACCTCAGAAAGTGAGCTGGCATATACAAGGGAGCAAGGAATAACCACAACTGGAGAGCTCCTAGTATATACGGAACCCTTGTAGGAATTAGAAAAAGGCTCCCCGCAAGGTGGTGGAATTACAAATTGGTGCCCCCTCTGAAAGGAAGAAAGTGCTCCTTCCTCCAGGCTATGGCAGTCCCAAACCAGGGTGCAAAGATTGATGAGTGGAAAGGAGGCTTCAACCCCTCTTACTCCCTAAACACACCTACTCAACCATAGGCAGCAGTGCTAGTCAACTTCCACCAGGGCCACCATAGTAGGCTAGCTCTGAGAAATTCCTGGAGCCCAGGCTCAGCTCTGGCCAAACACAGGTATGGCTCAAAGGATCCAGAGGCTCTTGGCTGAACTGGCTGCAATTGTCCCTACTAAGTCCTGAGAGACCCTAAGAGCAAGACCACAAAACATTCTCTGTCCAAAACTCCCCATGGAACCTGGCCCATGCCCCTCCTGCCCTTTATCTACCCCTCCTCTCCCTACCTTGGGAGCCAGAAGACATGGCACCAAATCTTGCCTCCCCTGGGCCAATGACTTGAACCTCTCTGAGCTTCAGCCCCTCCCCTGCAAAACAGCAAAAGCAATACCTGTCAGCACACATGAGAGTGACAGTGGGACGTGGAAGCAAGGCTGCCCTCTGAGAGTCAGCTTAGTAAAATCCACACAGAATAAGATGTGCCATCCATTGGCACAAACCAAAAAATGGCCTGCAAGTGTGACTGAAAAGTTTGGGAAGACCCGAAACGCCAATCACGGTGGCCCCACTATGGTCTCGGGGAGGCACATCTGGAGGGTGATGGTAATTGAGTAAGCAGAAACCTAATTAACTAAATCAGTTGGCAAACTACTGTACAAGCAGACAGAGCATGCCTAGCCTGGAGCAGAGACAAGGGGAGCCCAGGGAGCCAGAAGCTGGCCATATTCATTCTGTGATAAATTCAAAGTTGATGCCAGACGCAGAGACCTCTTAGCAGCCAACTACTCAGCCTCCTCTTAGAGACAACCAACCTCTCCTCAGCCCTTTTCAAGCTGCAACAATCCTTAGTCCCAGGGTTGTTATAAGGATTAAATAGGAAAGTGCCTGGCACATAGCAGGTGGCAGATGAACTAACATTCCCCTCTCACACCGTTCCCGTTTTTCCTGCAATGATAACCAGTGTCAAGTCTTTCCAGCCACACAAGCATCTCCTCCTGGACTTTCCTGATGTCCCTGCTCTTCCCTTCCCTGGTTCAGCTCCCAGTGGAGTGTCCCT
This sequence comes from Galeopterus variegatus, assembly GCF_000696425.1. Classification (NCBI taxonomy): domain Eukaryota; kingdom Metazoa; phylum Chordata; class Mammalia; order Dermoptera; family Cynocephalidae; genus Galeopterus; species Galeopterus variegatus. The sequence goes on from NW_007748570.1 coordinate 7,422, forward strand.
TTTATTCTATTTTAAACCTAGCAGGAAAGGCAAAATTAATAAACTAATCACAGAAATATCTACTTACAACTGGCACTGAGTGCTATGCAGGAAAGGTGAGACCATATGCAAGGGATGCTGTGTGGCCCACTGATCCCCTTTCAGGACTGAGGCACTTATTCCACCAACTGCCAGGAGGATTGGATGCCAACAGCTCTCACTGGAGTCTTTCCCAGGAATTGCCCTTCATCCTTAAGAGTCACCTTGCAAAGGTCACACCCCATCCCTGGGGACATCTCACCTTCAGTGACTCTAGTACAACAACACACCACAGACTGGGTGGCTTAAACAACAGAAATGCATTTTCTCACAGTTCTGGAGGCTGGAAGTCCAAGGTCAAGGTGCTCAGAGGGTTGGTTTCCTCTGAGACCTCCTTCCTCGGCTTGCAGACAGCCGCCCTCGCATGGTCGTCCCTCTGTGCATGTGCACCCTCAGTGTCTCTCTTTGTGTCCAAATTTCCTCTTCCTTACAAGGACACCAGTCAGATTGGATTAGGACTCACCCGGATGGCCTCGTTTTAACTTAATCTCCTCTTTCAAGGTCCTATCTCCGAATAAGGCCACATTCTGAGATACTGGGGGTTAGGACTACAACATGTGAATTTTGAGGGGACACATCTCAGCCCATAACAGTGATATTATCTATATACAAGATCCTACAAATGTATAAAACCTAAATGTCTATGCCGGGCTAGCTGGTCATCTCAGTTGGTTAGAGTCCAGCTTTATAACACCAAGGTCATGGGTTTGGATCCCCATACTGCCCAACCACCAAAAAAAAAAAAAAACCACCTAAATATCTATGAATTAATAATTTAAATAACCATTTTAGTGAAAATTGAAAACAACATTATACTCGTATTAGACCAGCCCTAAGAAAAACAAAATATGTGGTTGTCATATGTATGTAAGTTATTTCCACTGCATCCTCACCAGCACCCTACACTGCCCTAACCCTGCTGTCCCAGTCCCCCAGCCTTATTTGTTGACCCTTCTTTCCTCTCTGCTCCCATCCCAGGCCAGCTGTCTGACAAGTACTGGTGGAGAAAATCAAACAATTGTGCTGATCCACCCCATTACAAATGAACGCTCTCCAGTTCTGTCTGCCCTGCAGTCCTCCTGTTCACTCCCAGGTTAGTCCATTTCCCATTCTGCTCCACAGCTGTGCCAACCTTTTCCATCCTCTACCAGCCCCGCTGAGCCACTCCTGCCCCTCACTCTCAGAAGACCATCTGTCCCACTTCACAGAGGAAGGAGGGGTCATGAGGCTGCTGCCCAGTTTCTTTCTTTGCCCCCTCCTAAGTTCCAAAGCTAACTAGAGGAAGGCACATGGTGTGGAAGAGAAAAACAAGGTTTGGGTCCAGAAAGGTAGTTTCACCATGTAAGACCTTCCTTTTTGGGCAAGTTAACTTCACCTCCCTGAGGCTCTGTTTCTTTATCTGTGAAAGAAAGGTCATCACTTTGAACAAAATCCAAACTCCCCACCATGGCCAGCAAAGGTGGCCCTTCCTGACCTGACCCTGTCTGCTCTGACCCCACCTGGAACCCTTTCTGTCCCTGGCTCACATTGCTCCAGCCACATCGTTGTCTTTTGGCTATTCTCAGAACACACCAAGCTCATCCCTACCCCAGGGCCTTTGCACATGCTATTCCTGACACCAGATCTTAGCTTGACTCATTCTTCCACCGGCAGTTCTTGATTCAGATACTGCCTCCTCAGTAAGGCCTTCCCTGATTACCCCCTCTAAGCCAGCATCTTCCCCCATTTCTCTAATCTCTTTTCATTATTTTTCTTTGTTTCACTTATGTCTTAACTCCCTGAAATTGCATTACTTTACTTACCTGTGTATTCCCTGTCCCCCTCATAAAATTGTAAGCGCCAAGAACTGCATCTTCATCACAGTAAGCAGCCATGGTAAAACAATGCCTGGCACATAGTTGGTATTTATCAAATTTTGTTAAATGAATAAAAGAAAAAATTTAAATGGCTATCTGGCATCATTTCTGTGCTACAAATATCACGTCCACCAACTCCTGAGAAACAATTTCCCCACCCTCAGATCCCAGTTCCAGCATATGGTCCAATGAGCCACCAGCCACCTCGGCCATGACCCCACCCCTTGGCCACAGTGATTGATTAAGGGGATAGGCATGGGACGTGGGCTGCACCAATCAGGGTCCTTCCCTGGGATATTTCAAACTGCAGCGGGAAAAGAGCAAATTTGCCTTGCCTGAAAGACGAAATAGTGAGGCTTGTGGCCTTCTCCTACGTGACATGAAGAAGTTACTCCTAATGGGCTGTCAACAGAGCCCTTTCTGTAATCTGGGCACCTGAGCCAATAATCATCTCTTTGCCTCAGCCAGTTTGCATGGTGGTTCTGTCACATGCAACCAAAAGAATTCTGTTGTCGTGATCAACGAATCAATGTATGCCAAATCCTGGCACAGGACCTGGGTCTAAGTAGACGCAGTTTTGTTAGTTCCCTTCACAGTGCCCCTGGGATTTCATCCTCCTTGGCCTCCTCCCTTCCTTCCTCCCATCCTGGGCCACTCAACCCCCGCTTTCCTTCCTACTCGGACCTGGCTTCTTCACCCCCCTGCTGGAGGAGGCAGAGGTTGTGCTTATCTTCACATGGGATTCAGAGCTCCTAGGAGGCAGGGGCTGTATGTGACCCATCCGTCACCTCTCCATGCCCAGCACACAGTATGCACCCAAAGATGCCTGTCACCATGGCAGAGTCAGAGCTGAAGAGAATGAAGCCTCAGGCTCCTTATAAACTGAAGAGGGCTCCATAAAATGTGGAAAAAGAGAAGGGCTGTCTGCATATAAGGGATTGTGATTGCAGTTTTATTAGCCAAATAGATAACCCCCATCATGAAAGGAGACTTTCCAAGTGATGGATGGCTCTGAGGCCCGAAGGGACATGGGTACTTCTCAAGGCTGCCAGTCAAACAAGTTAACTGCATAACATTTCTCTCTCCATAGCAACCAGCCTGGTCTCCTCCTCCAGGGCCAACACCTGTGCCTCTGAAAATCCCTCAGTTCTTGTGGCTGCTGCCTTCTGCAGCCCTCCACAGGCTGAGCACACTCATCTGCAGCCCCCCAACTGCAGGAAAGGCCCAGGCTTAGGGCAGGGACGTATGGCAGGAATCCAAAGTCCTGAGATGGGCCAGGCCACAGGCTCCTCTGCCTGAGCACCTGAGTCATTCTGCTCAGTGCTCCTGGCCTCTAGCATCCTCTAACAGACCCGGATCCAGAGACAGGGCATCACATCCCCACTGCAGAGATGAGAAAACCAAGAGGGTCGATGAGGTGAAGGAACCCACCCAAGGTCACACATCTAGCAAGTGGCAGAGTCGCCCCCAGATCTGTCTGACTCCCCAGCCTGTGTTCTTTCCTCTATACAATCCTGCTTCCTTCTCAACCCCCTCCCTCAGCCCCATCATCTGTGAGCTTAGCCCGACTGGAAACAAGAGCTGGGTTTACCAACCCCTGATCTAGAGCACAGGCTATCAGGTGCTTTGGGAGGAGCAGCAGGGCTAATAAATGCTGGAGGAGAGAAGGGAGACCTCATCTGCAGAGTGCTGTCCACAGTGCCAGCACATACAGGTGCTCACTGAATGCTGACCTGAACTATTGGACATTGAGACGGGAGGGAAAAAGAAGACATGGGGTAAATTTGTAGAGAAACATTGAGACAGGGAGCTCAAGTCTGATGTTCTCCCTCTGATGAGAGAAAAGAGAATAGATTAGGTGGTGCAGAGCAGGTGGCCTCACAAAAGTTGGAAAGGCTTGCATGGAAAGCAGGCATCAGACCCTAGTGGCTCCAAAAGCTGTGCCCAAGGGATTTATTAATGTCCCAGCCCCCACCCCCAGGAGGGAGGTCTCCAGAAGTGGCCGGAGTACAGAGATGGGAGGCAGCTTTGAAATCTGCTGATAACACACAGCCAAGTTAGTTACAAACATGTACAACAGGCTGGAGCTCTGGGCCAAAAGCTCACAGAGAGAAGCCAGCTGGTTTCCTAGCCCAGCACTTTCAAATCACTGGACAGGCAGAAGTGATGATTAACTCCACCACTGCCACCCAGAAAGTAACACACTGGGCTGCTCCATTGCTCCAGCAAGTTCTTAGGCTCTGGCTTAAAAAGGTTGGTTTCCAAGCTGCTTCCTACCTGTGGCCTGGCAAGGCTGCTTCTTTTCCAAGAATTCTTTGCTCCTCTGAGGCCCACAGAGGGCAGTTCTGGTTTATCAGAAAATCCACATACAAGAAGCCATAATACGCT
>NW_007748571.1:0-635 GCF_000696425.1 Galeopterus variegatus
CCATACCATTTTCCATAGAGGCTGCTTTTAAGGCTAAAGATGCTTTATTTAAGGTGAACTATAGCTTAGGTTTGTTAGAGTGAGCAGGACTGTTGCCAGGACCTGAAACTGCCTGGGCTGTGAGATTTTAAAAAGACATAGTTTTTTCTTCTTTCTTCCCATCCCCTGACTTCCTTATCTTGCTAGCTAAATAGAAAACAAGGCTGTCGAAAGCTAATAAGTACCTTACAGAACTAACAGTTCTTCTTGGAGGCCTGCAGAATTCCAAGGAGTGATCAAGGCCAAATGTCTGGAAGCTCAAAGCCAGCCAGAACCCTGAAAAGCTACATGGAGACTTTGCAAAGAAGCTGACTCCACCCCAAAGCCAATCAAAATCCTGCAGGACCCTAAGAGAGCGTCAAGGACAAGAACAGAAACCACATGAAGCTTTGGCAAGATTTTGCACCTGGCTCCTTGCACAGAGCCCCCACAGCTCACGTCCCCCTCCTTCCTGGTTCTCACTTCCCACATCTTACTCCTTTTTTAAAGAATTTTTTAATCTTATTTTATTAATATTTTTTTTTATATTGTGACATTGCAGAGCAGTTGGGAGGGAGGGGGAGAGGGGAAAGGGGAAGGAAATGGGATGGAAGAAG
>NW_007748571.1:1777-11743 GCF_000696425.1 Galeopterus variegatus
CATCGCTGGGCTGGTTGCTCTTGTTAAGGGGGTGTGACCAAGACCCAAGGTCCCCCCACCATCCTGGCTCAGGAAAGCCCAAGGAGTTTCCTGTGGCAGCTTGATGGTTGTCACTGGGGTAGTTGCACTTGTTGGGGATGTGCAGCTGAGGCCCTCAGCTCCCACCCTCAGGACTGGTTGTGGATGTCAGGGGACATGGCTGAGGCTCCCAGCTCTCCCCGCGTTCTGGTTTGGTATTCCAGGGGACTTCTGGTCCTTCTAGGTGTTATAGGTGTTCTTTGGTGAAATGAGACCTTTACTAGTTAATATGAGACTTTGTCTCTGGTTGCGGGTACTTTGTTTTTTCTTTCATTTCTGTGTTGGATTATTTGCTGTTCCCACCACTCAAACTCTGCTCTGGAACTAATTTGTCCTTTGCTTACTTCCAAAATGGGAGAAGTAAGGTCCTATGAGGACCAGTACTTGAGCTCTGTGGTTGAACTAAATTGCTGCTTTGCTGCTGGTTCCCTAGGGAAGGCTTTTTTTGCAGCTCAAGTTTTAATGGTTTCCTTTATAGGTACTCCTGGTTCTAGTGAAATCTAGTGTACCTGGGTTGTGTAGAAACTCTGGTCTGGGCTTGAGTCTTTTCATCAAACTGCACCCCATGCAATTCTATATGCCTGACCAATCTCCTCTTATTGATCCTATGCTGATTGGGGGGCAGATCAGCTGTCCTTGCTGTGCCCCAGTGTTCCCCAGTGGGCCCATCTCCCCCACCATCCGTGCTCCAACCACTACCCATGGGACAGGCCATGCTCTGCTCCCTTGTGATGACTCACTAGCCTCTGAGCGGCTCCTTTTTTTCAGTTGTTGTGGTGCCTCAGTCCTACGTGGGTTCACAGGAACACTATTAGTGGCATTGCTGGCCTTGGGGCCACCAAGGCCCTCTTCTCCCCTGCAGCCTCCAAGAAACTCCATCTGAAGGGCACAGCTGTGGCTTTTGCCAGCTCCTGCTCCATGCACTCAGCAGCTCCAGNGCCAGACTTGGGTTCAGCAACAGGTTTAGGTCTTCTAACCTCTTGGAAAACATGAACATCAATATGTCTACAAACTGTAAGGGATATATATTTTTTTCTTTTTTCCTCATGACAATTTTTAAATGTTCCTAAACATAAATAGAAAGGAGTTTCTATTTATAGGGAGCCTACTACATGTCAGGCGCTGAACTAGTTGCTTTACTTTATTTAAGCCTCACTACTGTACTATGAGACAGGTCCAAGAGCAAGTTTTTCTTAAAAATTTATTTTTACTTCTGATTATGTTTAAAAAATAGCTATGTCTACAAACTGTAAGGGATATATATTTTTTTCTTTTTTTCTTCATGACAATTTTTAAATGTTCCTAAACATAAATAGAAAGGAGTTTCTATTTATAGGGTGCCTACTACATGTCAGGCACTGAACTAGTTGCTTTACTTTATTTAAGCCTCACTACTGTACTATGAGACTATGAGAGGTCCAAGAGCAAGTTTTTCTTAAAAATTTATTTTTACTTCTGATTATGTTTAAAAAATAGTACTTGGATATGTTGGAAGAATGCACTTTGAAGTCTAATGGAAATAAAAACTACTTCAATCACCACTTTTTAACCTTCCAAAGAAAACAGTGAAACATTAGAAAGTTGTCTATTAAAATAAAGAGATCTCACAAACAATTTTAGGGAAAATCTAAAACATGAATAAATGAAGATATAGGAAAATATAAGGAGAAATAAAAACTAATTCAATCACCACTTTTTAACCTTCCAAAGAAAACAGTGAAACATTAGAAAGTTGTCTATTAAAATAAAGAGTTCACAAACAATTTTAGGGAAAATCTAAAACATGAATAAATGAAGATATAGGAAAATATAAGGACTCATCAGTATTGAATACATCTTGGCATATTGTCAGATTTGCAAAAGATTCTCAGCTTCATTTGCATGTCAACTGGGATCTGCACTGGAGTTCAGACATGTCAGGACAAACTGGTGGGTTTCAGCAGTGTGTTTGCATTAGGGACTGAGGAGGCTTCCAAAAATAAGAGAAAAAGGAGCCAGGCCCAGGAAGCCTCACCCAGCAATGAAAACCAGCCACGTCTCAGAGGTTGGAGGGGAGGAGCAATTTTAAGGAGAATCAGGTTTTGTCCCTCAGATCTGTCTTCTGTTCACAGCCTGACCCAGGTTGTGAAGAGGAGGAGCCATAAGCAGATGCCAGAAAGTTGTTTGCCAAAAAAAGTTACCTGAAACATAGGGTACAAGCAGCACTACTTGGGGGTCCCTCTAAGATTACAGCATGAAATGAAAAGGAGAGAAAGCTCTTCTCTTCTACCACACTATAACTCTGCTTGTGCTGTATACTCCAGCTCTAGAGAAGGGTTTCTCAACCTCAGTGCTTGTATTAGCCTGTTTCTGTTGCTTATAACCAAATACATGGAACTGGGTATTTTGTAAGAAAACAAAATTTATTGCTTATAGTTTTGGGGGCTGGGAAGTCCAAAATCCAGGGAACACATCTGTTGAGGGTCTTCTTTGGTGGTGGCTTTACAGCAATGAAGGGGTCTCACATGGCAGATAATGTTGGAGCAGAGAGAGAGAGAGCTCCTCGTGTGCTCTCCTTTTAAAGCCCTCAGAACCACGCCTCCGACCACCATTAAACCATCAACTTATCACCTCTCAAGGCCCCACCTTTCAATTACCATAATAGGATTTCCCAGCCTCTCAACAATGTCACAGTGGAGACCAAGATTCCAATACCTAGAGCTTTGGAGGACACAATTTTTAAGCTTCAATGAGTTTGAGGAGGACATTCAATCCACAGTGGCATTATCGACATTTGGGAGCAGATAATTCCTCGGTGTGTCTGTGTGTGGGGTGGGAGGGTGTTGTCCTGAGCATTGTAGCATGTTTAGCAGCACCCATAGCCTCTACCGACTAGATGCAAATAGCATCATTGTTCCCCTGCTGCCCCCCAACCCAAAATATCCCCAGACATTGCCAAATGTCCCCTGCTGGGCAAGGCCACTAGGTGAGAACCACTGCTCTAGAGCATTAGTAGCTGTGGCACTAAGAGAGGACTTCAGTGCTCACTAGAAGTGACAGTCATGCCCAGGACAAAAGTAAATGTGCCTGGAAGATATGCCAGTGCTGGGATATATGTGGGGGAAGGGAGGAGGAACAATGAGGGAGGGAAAACTTTCTAAAGCAGAGAGTGAAAAAGCGAAAAGCGAAAACAAACCCCATAGCAACAGAAGAGCACCTGGCCAGGACTGTCATGAGACACACTCTGTGGACACCTGAAATACTTTAGGAGACTTTGTAAAAGGACTGGGGCCCTGAGAGAACAAGTGGTGGCAAGAAACAGGGAAATGTGCTTGTTGCTTTTCATGTGAGCCCCTTTGTACCCAGAGACCAATGAGATGCAAGGACATTGGGATTAAAGTTGAAAAATCCCATACCTCGAACCATATCAAATAGCTTGGCCCAAGATTACCTACTACTGTGCTCTCAGTCACAAGTACACTTACTTACAGCCCCAGGATAATAAAGGCTACTGGTTAAACTCAGTGTGTTCTCTTTTGGGGGACCTTGGATATTGCAGTTTGTGTGTTGGGGGACCCATACTGAAAGAAAGCAGGAAGGTGTTTCCTGGGCAAATTTAATCAAGTGTCTTCAAGGCAGCAGGAAAATTGGCTTGTCTAGAAGAAGTCTCGAGATAGACAGAAAATAATCCCCATGAGCAACAGGAGTGGATTTTGGTGGCAAAAAACAGTGCTCTTTGGAACTTTCATAAGGAATTAAATTCATTTATTCAGCACATTTTTATTGGCCTCTCATGTCTCCTGCTGAGGTGCTGTGGTGTAATGAGGATTGGCTTTGCCATCAAACCAAGCTGGGGCCCAATCCCTTCATCACCACCTACATGTTTTGTGACCTTGGGCAAGTTGCTCCTCTAAGTTTCAGTTTCCTCATCTAATGAAACAGACCTTCATTCCCACCTCACAGGATAATTGTGAGGATAGCATACAGGGGCTAGTGCAGGCCTGACCCTTTGTAGGTGTCTTACCACGTGATAGGGAACCCTCCAGAAAGGAAGCAGGAAGTGACTCCTGGACAAACACTCAGTGCACAAGCGTTCTTTGGATGCTGTGACTTGCAGGGGACTCACAGACAAATGAGGCTTGGTCCCTGCCCTAAAGGGATTTGATATCTCATTCTTCAGTTCCGTTCAACAAACATTCAAATTATGTGCAAGTGGAGAGCTGGGCACGTGGGCTAGAATGAGGACAAGTAGAGAAGAGAAAAAAGGTTACACACACACACACACACACACACACACACACAGTGAAAGACTGGACCTCAGCTCTTGAGGCATGTACTAAGTGGCTAAGGAGACGAAGCACTAACCCAAGTTCCCCACAGGTGTCCATGCCCACAGTGCCTTGCATTTCAAGTTCAAAGCCCTTTGCACACTGTCACTGTTTTCATGATGATTTGGTTACTGTTGTCTCCAGTGCTAGATAAGCCCTGTGAGGGCAGAGGCTGTATTCAACTTGCTCTGAGCTTTACTCTTAGCATAGGTCCTTAGAAGATACTCAGAAATAGTGGCCATCGTGAATTCCAAGCAGCATTTTTTTATGTTTCTGAAATTAGGATGTATTTTTAAATTGATGTGCACATTTAATCTGCTCAGTGTTTTCCCTCCTCAAAGCTGTTATTAAAATGATTTTATAATCTTTAGAGTCTTAGAAGTGCAGAAAGGTGTTTTCTAGCTGACTGGACAATGTAGGCAAGGAGCGATAAATTGTTCTGGTCTCTTCTCCATTTAGAGATGAGGGATGGATTTCAGTTCCAGTTCTAGTGCCCAACAAAATGCAGGGGTTGAGAAGTCCCATCTTCACCCATTTCTAAGCAACACACTTTTTACCATAAGTGCATTTAGAAAGGCAAAGGAAGCAAACACAAACTTAAGGCAGGTGCGGGGCATTAAAAAGACTTCATAAACAGTTTCTGTGGCATTGCAATACCAAGCTATGCCCTGGAGGTAAGACATCTTCTACGGAAATGCAGCTGACCTTCAAGAATAGATCCCTGGCAGGAGAAGCTACACACCTGGCTCTTGATGGAGGGCACCGTGGTCTCTATGCTTCAGACCACCTGTGAGGCAGTATTGCAGGACGGCTGGGTAGAGAAGCCTTGGCATAAACTCAAGTTTAATGCTTTATTAGTACAGTTGAGGTTAAACCTTTAGGTTCAAAAAGTGCCTTTCAGACACAATGTGGTTTTTTTTTCACAAATGCATTATTATTGTGATTAGTATTATAGGTTGAATTGTGCTCTCCCAAAATTTGTATGTTGAAATCCTAACCCCCCACTACCTCAGAATGTGACCTTATTTGGAGATAAGGTCATTGCATATTACTTACTTAGAATGAGATTATTAGGATGGGCTTAAATCCAATATGACTGGTGTCCTTATAAAAAGGAGAAAATCTGACAGAGACACACGCACACAAGGAGAAACCCCATGAAGGCAGAGATGAGGTTATGCTTCTACAAGTCCAGGAATCCTCAAGATTGCCAGCAAACCACCAGAAGCTAGGGGTGAGCATGGAGCAGATGCTCCCTCGTGGCCCTCAGAAGGAACCAACCCTGCCTTAACACCCTGATCTAGCTTCTGCCTTCCAGAACTGTGAGACAATACATTTCTGCTGTCTTAAGCCACTCAGTCAAGGTACTTTGTTAGGCAGCTTTCGTAAACTAAAACATTTAGTAATCAAAGAGAAAGGATCAGCAGAAATCAAAGGAGATGTCAGGTGGCTGCATCCTTTCTCAAATGAAAATGGCCCTGTTTGGGGAAGGAAAGAAGAACAGTATCCTACAGACTCCAGTTTACAATCCAATCCCTCTCACCTCTCTAGATCATTCACTGAGGTTATAGCTTCATTCATTGGTTACAGCTTCTTGGGAGTCACTTAACTTTGAGGCCTGGGGCAGAACCTCATGTGTTGCTCTCAAGCACTGGTGGCTTCTTTTTTATAGGAAGAGATTAAACTGACATTGGAATAGGGAAGGATATTGATAAACTTTAGACTTTGATAAATTACGTATGTTAAAACTTTAGGATAACCACCAGGATAGAAAGAGAATGCAAAAATTCTAAACAAGTATAGGGGGAAACATTAGAAATGAGAAGAAAATACAAAAGAAGGTGAAAACATAGAGAAAAAAATGGAAAGTTGGGAGGAGAAAATTTGAAGAATTTCATGGGTCCATTTCTCCGCAGAAGTGGAAGTTTCAGTGCTCCCCGGAGAGGGTAGGGCTGTTGATGGATGGGGGGAGATTCAATGTGGTTAATGAAGGGAATGAGGCCAATCTAGATTGAGTCAGATCATCATCTTGTGGCAACTAGAGACTGGTTGAGGTTTACAATCATGGCATTGCAATAGATCCAATCAGTTATGGAGACACCAAATCAAGCAGAAAGCTGCTTAGTGAATACAAAATCAGCACAGAGAATTAGATTTTGTGATGGTTAATTTCAGGTGTCAACTCTACTAGATTAAGGAATACATAGGAACCTGGTAAAGCATTAATTTTGGGTGCGCCTATGAGTGTGTTTCCAGATGAGACTAGTATGTGGGCCTGAGTGGACTGGGTGGGAAAGACCCATCCTCAATATGGACGGACACCATCCTATTGGCTAGGGGAGCAGAGAGAACAGAGACAGAGGAAAAGGCAAATCTCTCTCTCACCCTATCCTATCTGCCAGAGCTGGGATACACTCTGCTCTCTTGACAGTGGACATCCAAACTCAAGACTGCTCAGCCTTTGGGCTCCAGGACTTACATCAGCAGCACCCTTGGCTCTCAGGCCTTTGGCCTTGGACTGAGAATCACACCATCTGCTTCCGTGGTTCTGAGGCTACTGGACTTGGACTGAGCTACACTGCCGGCATCCAGTTTGTAGATGGCCTGTTGTGGGACTTCTCAGCCTTCTCCTCTCTCTCTGGAGAACCCTGACTAATACAGGATTTGAGGCTATGCTATCCAGGCTTTGGAGGTGTAGATGGGGACAGGAACACTGCTCTACTATCTGTCATGACACTGTGTCCAAGAACACTTATCTCTCCCTTACAGAGGGCTGAATAAAAATTGAGACATCCTTACTAACCAGCTCCCCCACTGATCAGACTCCAAAGGTACACCTGTGTCAGGCAAGTTATAAATTAACTGAGTGTCGGTGCACATGGGCCTCTTGAGCCTGCACTTTGATGCTGTCAGCAGCTGGACAGTCATCGAGACATCCTTACTAACCAGCTCCCCCACTGATCAGACTCCAAAGGTACACCTGTGTCAGGCAAGTTATAAATTAACTGTGTCGGTGCACATGGGCCTCTTGAGCCTGCACTTTGATGCTGTCAGCAGCTGGACAGTCATCAGTTCTCCCTCAGGTGAATCTCTGATTCTGAATGCTGCTTTCGTCTATTCTGAGTTGATTATCATTAGCTTCAAGTTTGGAAGGTGACTTCGTAGCATGTTTTTGTCCCTCACCCCCACACACATTTACATGTACTCACATACATTTGAAGCCTGTGGGCCTATGTGGGAGGGAGCAAAGGATAACATGAGGCAGCATGGACTGCAGGACATATGGACTGAATTCCACAGTCACCAGCTGTGTGACTTTGGGTAAGTCACCAAACCTCTCTGAGCCAGCATCTTCTCACTTGTAAATTAGGGATTGAATGAGATGATCTGTAAAGCACCTAACACTGTCTGCCACATAGAAGGCACTCACTAAGTGGCAGATCTCTTCTCCTGCAGCTTTCTATTTATTGAGCACGACTCTGGTGACATGGAAGGGTAGGCAGAATAATGCCCCCCCCAAAGATGTCCACTCCTAATCACCAGAACCTGTGAATATATTGAGTTCCATGGCAAAGGAGAATTAAGATAGTAGATGGAATTAAGGTTGATTACCAGCTGGCCTGAAAATAGATTATCCTGGAAAATGTGAGTGGACCCAATGTAAAAGTGGAACAGGGAGTCAGAAGATAGAGAATTAAAGGGAGATGGAATTACTTAAGAAAAGCACAGAGAGATGCAATGTTTCTGGTTTTGAAGCTGGAGAAGGGGCCAAGAGCCAAGGAGTGTGGGTGGCCTCTAGATGCTAGAAAAGGCATAGAAATAGATTCTCCCCTAGAGGCTCCAGAAAGAAATGCAGTCCTGCTGACCACTTAGCCCAGTGAGGCTATGTCAGGCTTCTAACCTACACAACTGGAGGATCATAAATTTGTGTTGTTCAAGCCACTAAGTTTGTGGCAATTTGTTACAGCAGCAACAGGAAATGAACACACCTGACATCATGGGAGTTTTCCCATCTTGCGTTCAGGGACTATTCACAGGAATTCAGTTAGTACTTAACAGTGCCCTGCAGACTTAGGTATTCCAGTGACATAACCGTGACTTCTATGCCTGGGACCAATTTCAGTAATTTTATGCCGAGGTTAATGGGCAGACATGGAGTAGAGGCAGTGGGCTGGATAGTTGCCCCATCCTCTGTACTGGAACAGAACTGACCACTGTCAGCAATTCCATGGCAGCCATAAATGTCCACCCACTGAAGGGAAACAGGCCTCATGGCCCCAGGGCCAGAGAGGCTCTCCCAAGGTGTGAATCACCTGGTCCCTGTATGGCTGTCCCATCCCCACCTCCCCAGGCCCAGCCCTCCCAATCTCCTCCTCTCTCACCTCTACATGGTGTGCAGCCATGCTACCTGCACAGGCCCTCTTGTACCAGCAGAGCCCTAGACTATTGTCTCTCTACACAGGTACGAAGGCAAGAGGGTAAAGGGCTGATGGCCAAAATCAGGAGGATAAGGACAGTGGGCTTTGGTGATGGAAGTGGTTATGACCTAAAAGAGCAATAAGACATCTGTTATTCCCCCTTTCCTGTCGCCTTTGACATTCTCACAAAGGACTCTTGGCCACATCACTGGTTGTTCAATCAACAGCCATTCTCTTCCTTTGTGGCAGGTCCCAGCTACTGTGACAAAGGCTGAAATGTCAACCATGGCTCTCCTGGGTCCCAGGCAGTGGCTCCCCCAGCCCGATGGGATGAAGCATGCCTGGTCTGAGATAATCACAGTAAAATCTTCTCCTTTCCCAGTAATTTGTTCTGGAGCGAGTGTGTGATTTAATTCTGTCCTGTGAGATGGAAAGGTCATCTTCTGAGGGGCTCCTGGGAAAGAGACAGAGGAGGAAACGGCATTTCCTGCCTCTGAATGGTGTTGCATGAGAACGAATGAAGAGCTGTCATCTGGGGAAGAAGGCCTGGAAGCCTGACCTCGCCATGCCGCACAGCTCACTAACCTCAGAGCGGAACTGTCTCCAAGCTGTTTGCTACGGAGATGACAAATTCCTTCCTGTTTAGCAGCAGGGCATTCTGTCACTTGCAGCTGAAGGTTCTCTCACTGACAAGCATTTGGGGTTCATGCAGACCTCAGGAATGCCTGGTCAGTTAGCTCCCTCTTGATGGAGATGCATGAACTAAGCGGACAACACAGTAATCAGTAAGATCTTTTTGTGTGTGTGCGTGTGCCTTGCTTGTATGTGGATACAAACCCTTGACCTTGGTGGTGTAACACCGCACTCAACCAAGAGATCATTGATTTTCACATGGCAAATTTGTTCTCTTAAAAGCCTAGGTGGTCCATATATAAGCACCTGCTAAGCTTCTCTCTCTCTCTCCTCCATACCACAGAATGAGGTAGAGAACAAGAAAAGCCAGTTGGGTGTAATAGCTGCTGGAGCAGGCACTCTGCAGAGTTCACACTGAGGGGGAGCAAACATTCAAAAATTCTAGCATACAAAGACTGAATACTTCCAAAATAGGGGAGGAAGATGGCGTCGGGTCTGAGCGGCCGCGCCAGGAGACAGCGTGATCCTGT
>NW_007748572.1:0-705 GCF_000696425.1 Galeopterus variegatus
GGGTTAGGACACCAACATGTGAACCTCGAAGAGATGCAGTTCAGCCCACAACACCTCCCATTTTTTGCAAAACTTGTATGTTCTGTGTTACCACTCGCTGTGGTAGAGCATCTACAGTTGGTCAGAAGGGAATTGGTAGATGTTCTTCGTAGGTGCCATCGACTAGTATGACACTGACACCCTCAGTAAACCTATTTACTCTGAAAATGATCTGAAATGTGGTCCTGAAAATGTGGCACTCATTTGGGGATGCAGCATGGCTCATGCTTGTTGCCACGGAGGTGGCCATTGCCCTTTCTGAAATTGGGGACTAGCATAGCATCTGAATCCTTTATGAGGCTATTTTTCAAAACCATTGTTTGTTTTTCATATTTAGCCTCCTTTTTAACAGAATGCTGTGATCGTATCCACTCCAAGAGCTTTATACAAATGGACTGTGTTCCTCAAGTACGGAAAAACTCACCAGGTAATTTGCCCGTGTCTGCTTGTTTAGGTCTTATTTCATGTCAACAATGGTGCTGGCAGGACAACAGCCACATATGAGCCCAAACCTACCAGTGCTCTCTGTGATGGAAAATGGCATACACTTCAGGCTAACAAAAGCAAACACCGTGTTGTTCCGATTGTCGATGGGAAAACAGTAGGTGCTGAAAGTCCACATGCCCAGTCCACCTCGGCGGACACCAACAACCCCATTTATGTTGG
>NW_007748572.1:2509-3058 GCF_000696425.1 Galeopterus variegatus
TCCAGCAAGTCATGGGAGGCAAAGGGAGCAAATCAAATGACAAAACCTCATTTTGACATGTGCCTGTTCTATCAGGACCTGATCTACCAGTGCATTTTGCAGGACAGACCAAAAAAAAAAAAAAAAATATGGCGTCACGGCAAGTTAGCTACTTTTTTGGGAGAATGTGTGTAATTTGAAAAGAAGGGAAACTTAAAAGCCGTATGTATAATTGTCTATTCTTTTAATAGACTAAGCAGCTATAAGCCCAGATTTCTGGAGTCTCGTTTGGTCCCCTCCAAATGTATTTTGTTTCTGTTCAGTGGCCATGGCTGGAGTCAAAATGTCTGCTACCCCATGTGTTCCAGAAAAATGATTTCCTTTTTCAGATGCTTACTTGAAGGGAGGTCTCTACCTCTCCTGTCAATGGCCTACTTTTCCAATATGGAAGAGGATTGAATTTCTACGTCTGTGAGAGATTTTAATTTGCTGAACAGGAAAGGCAACTGTGGTTCTGGTCCCTGTCCCTCTTCTGTGCCTTGCTTATGTTTCTGAACACTCGTGGCAGTC
>NW_007748572.1:4801-5684 GCF_000696425.1 Galeopterus variegatus
TATTTGCTCCTGTTCCAGTACTATTAAGGCTTTCTTTATGCAGTCTCATTTAATCCTCACATGAGCTCTTTGTGGTAGGCATTTTTATTATTATCCTTACTGTACAAATGAAGAGACCATGGCTCAGAGAAATTAAGTATACTCCCTAAGGTGCTACAGTAGGTAGGAGCAGAATAAATACTTGAATTTGTGCAGACTGCCTCAGAGCCCATTTGCTCAGTTCTGCATTATTGAACCCAAATCCAAAGTTTCTTTTGTTGTTCTCGGTATATTATAGAACCGACTCCTAATATGGGCCGGACACTGAACTATATTTCTTCTAAGTCCAGCAGTGAGATTCTAATAAACTCTACCAGCAGGCCTTTCATTATTACAGCTTAATTTCTCTGAGCCTTCAGTGAACGTTTTATCTATAACAGAATCCTATCAACATGTAAATATCCCTTGCAACGGTCAAAAGAGTAAGAGAAACTGCCTAGTGACAAACACACCGATGAGAACATCCTCTAATAAAAGAACAGGAGAGTTGCATCGGAGATAATATTAAACCACGTGCCTCTCAGCTAGTGCTTCTCACGTTGTTCCTGCTGAAAGACAAGTTTATGTTTTTTGATTTTTTAAAAAAAAAAATTTCAATCCATTATGTACTGACATTTTTGTAAAAGACTACAAAAATGATTTACTAGAAAAATGAAATGGAAAAAGCAGACATAGTATAAACCTGTTTTTAAATTAAATACAGCACAACAAAACTGCATTTTATAACTATCATTAGAATAAATATAACAGAAAAAAATTAAATCAATACACATTCGTTGAAATGATGTATATAGATGATTAATACAGAGAATCCTTGTTGTACTTGTGACATTTGTCATTCTAC
>NW_007748572.1:6660-7047 GCF_000696425.1 Galeopterus variegatus
TTCTATTAATAGAAAATAGAATTAAAGCATTCTGTCAAGTTCATAACTTTTTATTAAAAAGCTTATGACTTTTATGATTGGCAGCATCAGGATCATCCCCTACATCACTGAAAGTCATTGTTAAATTATAGAATATGTCAAAAAGCTTAAAACTGTTCTTCTAAGCTTCTTACTTTTATTTTTGTCCTTCAATAACATATTCGTTTACAGAAAAGGCTGCCGCTGCCTTGCGTGGAAGTAAAACTATGACAAATAGTGACGAGAATGAACAAGCAAGCAAGGCTTGCTGTCTGGTTTGCACTTAAAAAAGTTAGAACCGAACTATGTCTATGTTGTACAAACATGAAGTTTCTTATTTTGTAGAAATATGAAGAATTTGTTTCGTAT
>NW_007748572.1:11458-11742 GCF_000696425.1 Galeopterus variegatus
ATGATACTCAAGCAATTGTCATTTTTGCAATATCCGTGCATTTGTCAAGTTATAATGAAAATTAGCTAACTTTAAGTTGGCTTTATATCTTATTCGCCAGTTCCTAAACACATCACATCGGAGAGCAGTACTTGAGCTCTATATTTTCTGTCAATTTCACCAAATGTTTTAAGCAAACAACTCCGATACAATATTTTGCTAATCTCTCAGCAATTATAAATGTTTTTTTACTCTTAGCAACCTGAAGAACAATTCTATGTGAAGCCACCCCCCAACTTTAATGT
>NW_007748573.1:0-688 GCF_000696425.1 Galeopterus variegatus
AACACTTTTCAAAAACAACTCTTAATGTAAAAGGATTAAATTCTCCAATAAAAAGACACAGATTGGCTGACTGGGTTATAAAGGAGGACCCAACTATATGCTTCGAGAGACCCACCTCACCTATAAAGACTCACGTAGACTAAGAGTGAAAGGATGGAAAGAGATCTTCCATGCAAATAGAAAAGAAAAACGAGCTGGAGTAGCTATTCTTATATCTGACAAAATAGACTTTAAACTAAAAACCATAAAAAGAGACAGTTAGTTCTATGTTCAACGTGTACCATTCAGGCGTTACAATGGTGGATTTGGTAGGTGTGCCCAGGCCAAACAGTNACCTGAAAGAGGAAATGTACAAGGAAATCAATGTCCTGGAAAAAAATGTAGCAGGACTTGCCCAACTGAATAAGTTATTCAGTGAAATAAAAACACAATGGAGAGTTTAACCAGCAGGCTTGCGGAAGTGGAAGAGAGAACCTCTGAACTTGAAGATGGGCTGTTTGAAATAACACAGGCAGACAAAAAAAAAATAGAAAAAAGAATAAAAACATTGAAGAAAATCTAAGAGAGATATCAGACAACCTTAAGCTCTCAAATATCCGAGTCATGGGTATTCCAGAAGGGGAGGAAAAAGGAGATTGCTTTGAAAACATATTCAACAAAATAGTGGCAGAAAACTTCCCAGGTATAG
>NW_007748573.1:1688-4936 GCF_000696425.1 Galeopterus variegatus
GAGGGTTGCGATCCGTTGCCGGTCACGAAAAAAGACAAAAAGAAAAAAAAAAAAAAAAAGACACAGACTGACTGACTGCATTAAAAAAGAGGACCAAACTATATGATGTCTTCAAGAGACCCACCTCACCTATAAAAACTCACATAGACTAAGAGTGAAAGGATGGAAAAAGATTTACCATGCAAACAGAAATGAAAATGAGCTGGAGTAGCTTTTCTTGTATATGACAAAATAGACTTTAAACTAAAAACCATAAAAAGAGATAATGAGGGCCACTACATAATGATAAAAGGATGGATCCATCAAGAAGACATAACAATCATAAATATATACACACCCAGTGTTGGAGCAGCCAGATTTATAAAGCAAACTCTATTAGACCTAGAGAAGGAAATAGACACTAACGCCATAATAGCAGGGGACCTGAACACCCCACTGTGAATATTGGACAGATCATCTAGGCAAAGAATCAGCAGAGAAACACAAGATCTAAACAACAGTCTGGACCAACTGGACTTGGCAGATATCTACACCACATTCCATCCAACAACCTCAGAATATTCATTCTTCTCATCAGCACATGGATCATTCTCCACATTCTTCTCATCAGCACATGGATCATACTCCAGGATGGACCACATGTTAGGTCACAAATCAAGTCTCAACAAATTCAAAAAAATTGGAAAAATGATATTTGAATAATATATTCTGTCAAATAAATAATTTTTTAAGGAGTGTATTAATAATTATTGAAGACATTGATACACTATTTCAAAATTTCAAAACAGAAGTCACTACAAATGACATGACTGCATATTTATAGTCTTCTCAATATGACCCTCAGAAGATTGAATGAGCAATGTAGCTTTAAACTGTAGAAAATGTAGACGATGTCTAATTCATATTGTAGTGATCTATGTTCATAGAGTATGCACATATTTAATTCCAAACTATGTTAATTGCTAAAAACTTCTTTCACTTAAAAAAGTATGTTCAACTGTAAAGGATTTTGACTGTATTTGATACAGAGTCATTAGAGAAGTTACAGACTATAAATCTGCATAAATCTATTTCCAGCAAAACACAGATGAACAGATTAGGAATTCATAATCTTATGAAGCAATTACCTCAATCTCTCTCTGTAATTGTATTCATTGGAAGAAGTGTTCTATAGTTACGTTTTTTCAAGCCAATACAATATCATCATAAAGCAGTATTTTAGGAACTGAGCCAAGTATTTACACAAATTTAAAGTTAGATTTGAATGTGTTGCTAGCCGTATGTGGCAGACAAAAATATTACAATATTATGTATTATTTAGCAACCCTATACATTATGTATTATTCTCTAAATTGTGAGGCTGTGAAAAGGACAATTGAGAGAGCTTAATTATCTAGCTCAAGCATTTGGTGCTGTATTTGGCAGATATGGACTTCAAATGTTCTCCTTTTCCAGTGAGTGGCCTAAGAAAATCTTTGAAAATGGTTTGCTATTCGCTTGATCCAGAAAACCCCACAAAATTAGGCAAATCAAGAGGTTCAAATCTTCGTGTTCACTTTAAGAACACTCGTGAAATTGCTCGGACCATCAAGGGTATGCATATCCATAAAGCCACCAAGTATCTGAAGGATGTCACCTTACAGAAGCAACGTGTACCATTCAGGCGTTACAATGGTGGAGTTGGTAGGTGTGCCCAGGCCAAACAGTGGGGTTGGACACAGGGTTGGTGGCCCAAAAAGAGTGCTGAATTTTTGCTGCACATGCTTAAAAATGCATAGAGTAATGCTGAACTTAAAGTTTAGATGTAGATTCTCTGGTGATTGAGCATATCCAGGTGAACAAAGCACCCAAGATGCACCGCCCCACTTACAGAGCTCATGGTCGGATTAACCCATACATGAGCTCCCCTGCCACATCTAGGTGAGCCTCACTGAAAGGAACAAATTGTTCCCAAACCAGAAGAGGAGGTTGCACAGAAGAAAAAGATGTCCCAGAAGAAACTGAAGAAACAAAAACTTATGGCTCGAGAATAAATTCAGCATAAAATAAATGCAAATAAAAGTAAGAGAAAAAAATGTTCTCCTTTTCATTTCATCATTCATGTTTTTCCTTCCATAAATGTCCATATAAAATTTGAAATGCCATGGAAAACCACATTTCCATATTTCATAAATCTGAATCAGTTTGACTTAGGTCAGAAATGATAGAATCACTACCTCAAATTTTGCTTAGAAAAATCTCCACCACCACCACCAAGAAGTGATATCTTGTGAGTATATCTGGCTAATTAAACCTAAAAGTTATAAAGAATGAAATAAATAATACAACATCATATATTTGATTCTGATTTAGGCAATTGGTACAAAGATTAACTAACTAATGTATAAATTAGTTGTATTTAATTTGTGTTGACAGGTGTATAGATTTTCACTGCAGGTATAAGCATATGAGAATGATTGCTAAGTCTAGATTCCTATATTTAAAATAAGAATTAGAAAATGTCTTCTTTTTTCAATTATCAATGTACATAAGTAAATCAGGCTTTGGGTCATGAACTATGTTATTGCTCTAACCTTAAGTAGCTTATAGTGTTAGCACCTGAGCAAAGTATCAACAAAGATTCGAGTTCACAAAAATTTGTAATTCTTAAATATCAAGGAGATTCTATATTCAGAAAAATGTATTCACGTTTTTAAAATAACGGTGGCAGATATTCAGCTTAAAAAGAAAATATTTTACATAAAAAAATGACTAACAATGCAACATTTCTCAAAAGACATTTAAAAATATTGTGTTTGAACATTTAAAATAGGTTTTACATATCAAAATATGTCTTGGCTATGAAAAATCCTTTTGATTTTTGTTTGTTTTCTTAACAGAAGGAAATGTTTTTTAGCTGCTATTTATAAATAGACATGACAACTTTAGCAGAAGCATTTAATAATTAAATGCTCCATTTCATTTAAGAAAACAGTCATTAAAGGCCATTCAAAGATAAAGAAAAAAGAACATAGGTCTTCCTTTATACACTGTCTTCATGAAAGTCATTATTATTAGCTTCCTCTTTGATTACTGCTTTATTGGAAAGTTAAAGAAATAAAAAAGAAGAAAGAAAAGAGCATGTTTTGCTTGAGTCTGATTTATAGGATCAAACTAAAGTTTGAGAGTACAAAACCTTCACTGTGCATTAACTCCGACAGTATTTTTCAAGTTAACAACTAATTAATTAAATTAAAAAGAAAGCCCTA
>NW_007748573.1:5783-7143 GCF_000696425.1 Galeopterus variegatus
ACTGATCAATTCTATTATAACAATCACCCATACGATTAGCTTTACCATTCAACCCGACTTATACTCCCACTGCCCTAATTCTGAGTCTCCTTCTTGCTCCTGTGATATCTGCTCGACCATTAAGAGATATGCCTGTGTCTAGCACCTATTGCTTCCTTACTTCTGCTACTTCTCCTAGTTCTGAAGTTGGGGAGATAACGAAGCCACTTGGAGTAAAGTCCACATTCTGTAGCCTAAAGGTGTTTCTAGTCTCTTTTGTTAGCGTCATCATTCACATGCAAGCAAAGAGCAGCTGGGCAGTAACCTGTCATTTTAATCATAGCATTGCATCTAACCACAGCATCTTCTGGAGTCGCCATACCAAACATTCTGACTTCTGTACAGTTTGCCCAGTCACATGTCTGGTTTTCCTGTGGTCAGATCACGCTTCCAGAAATAGAGTGTCTGAGAAAGGTGGATGTATTCGTTTTCTATGCCTGTTGTAGTAAATTACCAGACACTTACTGACTTAAATGAAAGAAATTTAATCTCTTACAGCTGTGGAGGCCAAAAGTCTGAAATCAGTATCACTTGACTAAAGTCAAGGTGTTGGCAGGGCCGACTCACTTTGGGTGCCCCAGGTGATGGTAATCTGTCCCTGGCCTTTTTCAGCATCTGGTAAAGGTCTGCATACATTGGCTCATGGCCACATCTCTCTCTGCTCCACAAAGAAGGAGATTCTTTGTGTCTGTGTCAAAACTCCCTGTCTCTCTCTTACCAAGACACATGTGATAGCATTTAGGGCTCAGTTCAATAATCCAGGATAAATTCCTCCTCTGAAGATCATTACTTTACTCCCATTTTTTGCCACATAAGGTAATATTCACTTATGCCATATAAGATGCTATTCACGGATTCCCGGAACTAGGACATGGACCTATTTTAGGGGCCATCATTTAGCTCACTACAAGGAAGATACTTGGGAAAGAGAGATTCCACCTTTCTCAGAACAAAAGAGCTTCAGGAATGGAGTCCCTGGGTTAGAAAGATGCCCCAAATAATCCTACGCATAAGTTCACATTGATAGTGGGTGCTGCCCTTTGCTTACTCTAATCAACTGTTTTACATCCAAAGAGAGAATGTGTGGCCCGTCGTGATCGCATGGGGCTCACCCACTGCCCATCAGCAACCACAAGACTGTACTCCCCTGCAAATGTGTGTTAAGCATGTACCTCAGCCAGGTCTAACTGATTCTTCTGTCAGTAGAAACCAGCTGCCGGCTTCCCAACCAATGTATTTAAATTCATCTCATTTCTCAGTGAATTACAGCATCATTTTTACTTTTTTTTTTCAATTTACTGGTTTTTAGGGAGACTATATG
>NW_007748573.1:8020-8881 GCF_000696425.1 Galeopterus variegatus
AGAATTGAATAAAAACAGTAAACTTGGCTCTAAATTCAAACAAGAGTCTTATTTATTCTAATAATTATTTCATGCCAGAGCATAGAGGAACACGACAGAGCATTTTATATTATTTCCTGCAGTGGGTTCAGTCAATCAAGGGCTCTTTCCAGTCTTGTGTTTTAGAATTTTTAGCGTGCTTTCCATTACTCATTTAGGAAGCAAGCATTCAGGAAATTAAAAATTTGGCTCCTTATGACTGTAAGAGGAAGAGTGATTTATATATAGGTTTTTTTTCTTTTCAATAATACTTTGATTCTTTTAAGAACATTGCTAATTTACTACATTTTTCTTTTTTTGGTTTCTCACATGATTTTTCAGAGCAATAAAATCCATTTAATCTTCAAGCTTATGCTAATTTCCCTTTTAAAAATAGTCACCGCAGTCTCTCTTGTCCTTCCAACAGTTATTTTCTGTCCAACTGGAGGCCATAAAACATACTATAGGCTAAGCATCCTCCACATTTCCCAACTCCCCACTAACAATGCCTGCCAGTGACAGAAAGATGGCTAATAACTTATCATGTTTATTGAACGAATGTCTGATAAGTGGAATTGTTTGGCTGGATAAAGGTTACGGAGTTCTGGGATATGGGCAGCCAAGGCTAAATTAAACTGACCTGGAAGTGCTCTCAAAGGAGTTAGCCACTGTCTTCCTACATTGAAGGGAAGCGCAAATGGGTGACCTAATCTAGTGTACTTCAGAGCTAATAATAACATTTTTGTACTCTCTTGTTTGTATTTCTTGTTAGAAGTTTTTGGTTTAGGGGCCAGCCCGTGGCTCACTCGGGAGAGTGCGGTGCTGATAACACCAAGGCCCCGG
>NW_007748573.1:9361-11741 GCF_000696425.1 Galeopterus variegatus
AAATAGAATCTGATGGTAATCTTGTCCTACAAAATTCATTGGATATAGATATAGATAAATATCTATCTTTATACTGTATCCTAGTTTATACCATGGTGTGTGTAGAGAAAGAAACTCTATAAACGTATTTACAGAATAGACAATACATATACAAAGGACCATAGCTATATTCCAATAAAACATTTTTAGGGACACTGAAGTTGAATTTCATATTACTTGCATGTGCCACAAAACATTACCCTCCGTTTGACTACTTATCCCGACTCTTTGGAAACGTAAAGACCATTCTTAGCTCTTAGCCCTGCAAAAGCAGATGTCAGCAAGGTTTTGTCCACAGGCCTAGTTTCTTCACTCTTCTTTGGGAATTAGTAGAGCTACAAAATAGAAAGCTTTGTTCTTTATATCAACAAGGAGAAGGACACTACCCAGCCCCCAGGAATACCTTTCTTGGTTTAATACATGTAAATAAATTAATTTTTATTGTGTAATACCTCTTATATTTGGGTGTAAGTTTGTTACAACCTAACATTATCATAAAGGTTCCAGATATTTGAAGCAATCTAAACATATTAATATTTAAATGACATCTGCTTGTTTCCATTTTTTTCATTTTTATTTTTTATATTTTTATAGTAAAGCACATTCTAAGATGCTGTGGGGGAGAGGGAAAGGGCTCCCCACAGCTGGCTCAGACTCAGCCCGGTTGCTCCGAAGCTGGTGATGGGAACAAGGCCACAAGCCCCCTGCCCCCTCAGGACCCCGGGGGCTCCTCACATCTTATTTTAATACAAAGTCAAAGATGAAAGAGTAGAAAATGATTCCAAGTCCTCTTGGTTTTGAGTCAGACATCAATTCAATCATTCCATGTAAAATTAATTTTTTTAAAAAATTATGAACTTTTCTAAGTTTGCTAAGCATAGAACCTGTCTTCTACTTGAAAGTGTGAAGAAAATAAAAAAGCAAAAATATAGTTCTCAACAAAATATAACTTGAAGCCAATGACGTGCTTCTGAATTTCCTAATCTTACGTGATAGAGTCCCAAAATTTGTTCTGCTTTTAAGATAACTGGTGGGAACCAACTGATGACATTAAAGTTATGCTTCAAATTTTTGGTTTTTGTTGTTATTTTTAATTTTTTTGCAACTCACTTTAAACAAGTATAAAAGTTATCTATGCCCCACTGGGAAATCAAATAACCTTTGTTTTCTTGAAGTTACAAACGTTAATTTATACAACCACTTGAGTGAATGATTGGTAGGCGGATCTTTTTTTCAAGGCTTAGATTTTTTTATAGGAAGATTATGGTTTGATAGGACATCTATCATAGTCATAAAGAGAAAATAAATTATGACATAATAGTTGCTTGGTGATGCTAAATTTTACAAACCCTTAGACTGGAATGTAATGCAGATGTTGAAAAAATGGTGATGCTTTACTAAATATAGAAAATGCGGTTTATGAATTATGCATTGAGCTTCCCATACAGAACCTGTGGGTTCTTAGGAGGGTGTCATCGTACTCTGAGCCACACAGCATACAGGGCCACATCTCTGAAACTTCGGTTTTCTCGAGGATATGAGGAAAATTATACATCTTTTAAAAGAAGATTGGTACCGTTGGCATTTGCTTCAGGCTGTACTCTCCAGATCTCATTTGAAATAATTTTGTGGGAAGGTTTGAGATCTGTTTTCTCTGATGACAAGTTTGAACTTACTTTTCAGGTTTCTATCTTTGAAAAAATTTTAAAATGTTCCCTTTATCTCCAGGCAGCCCAGCTGCTGGTAAGAGATATTTTAACTTTCGCCCTTACCCCATGACACCTGGCTTCCTCCTCTAAGTGAAAATCAAGAGAAACTACTAATAGGTATTTATGTCATAATTATTTTTAGACAAAACAATTCCCCAGGTTCTACTTTAGTAATTTAGTAACTAGTGAACCATTACCTCAAACTGCAAAAAGACCCTCTGGAGTATATTCACTTACAGGTGCAACAGCCCTATTGAACACAGAAAAGAAAGAGAGAGAGAGAGAGAGAGAGAGAGAGAGAGAGACCCCCTCTGAAGTCAGCATTTTGATTAGTTGTGAAAGAGGAAAACTTTAGAATCATTTCATTTCAAGCTTTCCAGTGCTAAAAACCCCACAAAGAGGTGTAAGGTGGCCAATGGCAGTGAGCAGTAAGTTTTCTAGAGAAATATCCAATATGTGTATTTCATAGCACAAGTCCTGAGAGAAAAGCTACTAAAAGAAGTTCTGATAGACATGTGGATTTAGTTGTATGCGGATATAAAAAAGGAAGTTTCCAAAGAATTTCCTCAATAATAGTGCTTAAAAACTGTGACTAGAAGAAATATCCTAAAAAGTTAAAAACAAAACAAAAC
>NW_007748574.1:0-444 GCF_000696425.1 Galeopterus variegatus
TATCTGTTACAAGTTATAAAGTAGCTTCTTATGCAGCGATAGATAACTATAAATGTAAATTCCACGCCTTGAAGGGAATGGTCTATTTACAAATATGCTTCTGAGAACAAATAACACTTAAAATAGTTCTTGGTAGTTACTAATTAGAGATTCTGACAATGTTTCCACATACACAAATAAAATCAGTATAACTTACCAATTTAATATTATGAGAAATCTTCTAATTCTGATCAGTAAGACAGAAAGATAAATTTTAAGATGTATAAATGCTATTGACTTGATGAATCTATTTAAACACTTTTCCTTGTCTATTTATTGTGTTCTATGTTAAATCAATAATAAAACATAAATGCATTTTGCATGCCATACTTTTATAGTATTTTGGCAATGTTCAATGACATGTCATTAAATATGCATGATTTCACTTGGGATGCTACAACAGTC
>NW_007748574.1:5809-6167 GCF_000696425.1 Galeopterus variegatus
GCAGAGCTTTTGACTGCTATGAACTAGAGAATACGGCAGAAGTGACTGCTAGTTTGAAGGACCATGCATGGGAGAAAGCACCAGCAGCCTATGGAGGGCCATAAATGGAGGGGAACCTTGTCCCTGGCATACTGACAGATTCAATTCATCCCACAGTTGCCAGCCATGCAGGGTAGTCAAATCGAAAGTAGATCCTCAAGCCCCAGCAGAGCTGCCCTGTTGACAAAAGCATGGAACAGAGATCGGATGCCTAGCAGAGCTAAATTGATGGCTCACAAAACAATGAGTAAAATAAAGTATCTGTTACAAGTTATAAAGTAGCTTCTTATGCAGCGATAGATAACTATAAATGTAAATT
>NW_007748574.1:8080-11740 GCF_000696425.1 Galeopterus variegatus
GTACTAGTGTTTAGGGAACTATACTTTGACATCAGAAACAAATAGAAAGTATGAGACATTATGGTGACTGGGAAAGTTACTTAAACTCTTAGAGACTGTTTCCTTGTCTCTAAAATAGAAAATAATAACATCTACCTCCCTGTGTTTTTATAAATTAGATGAGCTAAATAAAGCACGTTACATAGTACCTGGTACACAGCAAATGAGCTCCCATTCATGAATATTGTTATTATTATTAATTTAGTGTCATTACTATTGTTTTACTTTATCTGGTGTTCCTTCCTTTTCTGGCTTCTTCTCAGAATGCTGGAAGGTTCTCTTCTCTATGTCTCTGCTTTCTACCTAGGTCTCTGACTCTCAAACTTTTTTGATGGCAACTTACTAAGAAATACATGTAACCATGTAACAATCAAGAACCAATACCCATATATTAGTGTCAGCTCCATGAAGATGGGGTTATTTTTTGTTTTGTTCGCTGCTATAGCCCAAATGCCTGGAAGTGCTCAGCAGACAAAACTTGCTCTATTAAATGAGTGGTACACTTGGATATTTCCTAATCTATCCTTTTTTTTAAAAAAAATTCTAATTTATTTATTCTAATTATAAATACTGGACGTGATCCACTACACTAATATTTTTTACCCACTATCGGGTGGTGACTTTCAGTTCGAAAAACTCTGTCTTGTGTGGTGCTGGGTCTTCATTTCACCCACTCAGCACATCTCTTGATGTGGACACAGGTAACTTGCTCTAAATACAAAGTGAAATAGAGCCTTGAAGGCATCCTCAACTCATTGCTTTCATTTATACCCCACACTTATTCCATCAGAAAATCCTCATGGTTCAACCTTCAAGATACATGCAAAGTTTCACCACCAACCCTGCTACCATCCTGGAGCCGGCCACCACCATCCCTGCCTGATTACGGCATTGATGCCTACATGTGTCTCTGCCAACTTGCCTGCCCCTCTACAATTAATCTGCAACACAGCGACCAGTGAGATCCTCTTAGAAAATAAGTCAGATACTATCACCTCTCTGCTCAAATCACACTATAGCTCCTGAGGGAATTCTGAGTAAAAGTTCAAAATATTTTCAGTGATTTACAAAGTCCTTCATTTTTTGCTGTGACCATTCCCACATTACCTCTTGGCTCTTAACTACTATTTCTCTCCCAAAATTCATCCTGGTCCAACCATGCTAGCCCTCATACTGTTTCTGGAATATCTGGCATGTCATATATTAGAACCTTTGCATGGGTTCTTGACTCTGCCTGGAGCTCTCCTGCCTAGATTTCCACAAGGTCAACTCATTCTCCTCTAAGTCTGCTCAAATGTCACCTTCTCAATGAGGACTCACCTGATGACCTTATTTAAAATAGCAACCCACATCCCAGCTCTCCACACCCTCATTGTATTCTGCTTCCCTCTCCCCATAGCACTATCACCTTCTAACTCAATATGATTGTCTATCCCAGTGTGACAGAATGTAAACTCCACAGGGACAAAGATCTCTGTCTATTTTCTTCACCAGAAACAATGCCTGGCACATAATAGATGCTTAATAACCATTTGTTTAAGAATGACTGAAACCTAGCATTTTGGGGGCAAAACACACAGTCAAATTCATCCCAATATACATTCCTGGCCAGAAATTACTTTTCTTTGTTGCAAGGAAAACCTGCAGAGACAAAACAACAGAAGGAAATAGAAGAAAAAAAATACACAAAACTGGATAACAAAAAGCTTAAATTTGAAGAGATAGAAAACACTAATCATTTAGCATATGCTACATTTATTAAGTTTATATCTTTTGCTAAATATTACTATAAGTGAATTTACATAATATATTTTACTTTCCATTTATTAATATATAAGATTTATGGGATCTTCCCTACATCATATTTTTTAATTTTAATACATATAAAATGGCCTAATATTTGTTAATAGAATACTACACCCACAACCTGGCCTTTTATTTTAAATTTTTCATAAATCCAAGATTATCAGCATTCAGTGTATACAGCACAGTATGCAATCAATACTCTTTGAAAAATTGGTAAGAGCTAAATTCATCTCCATAATATGATTATGAAGATCGTTGATTCTCTAAGTAATACATTACATATAATTTGTCATATATAAATTAATCCAATTTTCCCTTAAAGCTTTTTTTAACCACCATAACCAGAAAATCAAGTTGAACTTTAAATTCTTCAATGATATCTTCACATTTTAGTAAAATGGACACTGCTTTTGCTATAAATTTGTTTATAAGTGTGTAAAGCATTTCTCAAAATGCTGAAACACATCAATACAATTTGCTACACAGTGTAAAATTACAAGAAAATATTTTAAACCTTTGAAAAACTGATCTCAATTTCTTTAGCTATATTTCTATTTTCTGAGTATGTCTTTCTCTTTTCAATTAATTGGGAAATGTCAAGATTACTTTAATACGAGTTAATATCATGAACAGTAATATTGCTGCAGTGTATTTATTGCCTGTCACTTTGGTTCCTTCTAAAACAGAAGTCAAATCAGAAATTTTGTAAATGAAGAAAACGGTACGAAAAATAATATTTTAGTTTTCATATCTGTATTGGTGTTTCTGCAAAGCCCATTTGCAAAGGCAGAAATTCATAAATAATTACTCCTTTTTCCCTTGGTGCTAGATTAGTAGCAGTCAAAGAAAATGTTTTAGGAACAAAACTGAGGCATCACAGTAAACATCTGTAAAAACTGTAAAAAAAAACTTTTATTTTAAAAGCTGGCGGTTTTAATTAATAATCTATTATTGATGATAGACTTTTACCATAAATTACGAATTAAATATTTGAAGAATTTTTGAAGTTTGACATAAGAACCCACAAGTGTACTCCAATATATTCATGTCTTTAAATAACTTGTTTTTACCTGACAATTCCATTTGACCTCATTCCACAGCAATTTCCTTCTCTTCAAAAAGAAAAATGACAAGCTACTTTTTTGTTAGTTTCCTTAGATATCATAGAGAAATTCTGTTTATGCACAAAATTGGTTTTAGGTGATGGGTACTGGATTTTTTAAGAAAGGTGATGATTTTTGTAAGTTACTTTCAAATGGGTTAGCTAAAAATAAGCAAATAAATAAATCTAAATGATGCATATACAGGTATTCATTGTATTATTCTTTCCAGTTTTTCAGTGCTTGAGAATATTAACAATAAAAATAAGGAAAACAATAAAATAAAATAAACAAAAACTAATTATATATATACACCACTTCATTTAAAAAAATCCATCATTTACCCATTCCTCCAGGGGAAAAAAAATGAACAAATATAAAGGAAATACATCAAATGACTTATAATAGTTGCTTTTGCATGTTGCAAATAAAATATATTTTCCTTTTTCTTTCTGCTTTGTTCCAAATTTCAAATTTTCTGAAATAAAAAAAATAAAATTGTCCATCATCATTTTTGGTCCCTTAAAATAAGTTAGTTGCTAAAAGAAAAAAATGTATTGTTTTTAAAACTGGATATGAAAATACCAGCACTCTTGAAAATTTTCTCCCTTATACAATGGAGCTTACCACTTTCAACTCCTTTTGGGAAAAAAAAGGCATAAATTAACATTCTCAAATTTTGACTAAATTTGAGAATGTTAATTTATGGTACATT
>NW_007748575.1:0-11740 GCF_000696425.1 Galeopterus variegatus
CACTATAGCAGTGCGCCACCGGGCCGGCCCCTAAATGCCTTCTAAAAAGACTTGAGGACTTACAGAATATGGCATTCTGCCTGACTGAGGATTATAATATATACGAGATTATTATAATATACGGTGTTACATTATTAGAATACATATCATATTATAATATATATTACCCAAAAATTTTGTGGAAAAGACAAGTTTTGTGTTTTCAATGGTACAGAAAAGATAAAGAATAAATAATACTTTAAACAACAACCTCTGAACCCTTGTAGTTTTTATTAGATTGCATTAAAGGATTTTTTTCATGTTCCTAGCCCCCTCAAAACTCAGTTTATTACTGTTGGTTGCTTAGAGTTCATACTTACTGAATGGATTAAGGATACCATTATATTTTATATTATGTAAATTCCTGGTCAGTAGAGGAAGATGTTGTTGATAAATCACTGGAAGAGATAAAACATAATGATAATTCCCATATCCTTCTGTTTGGGGTGGCCTAATTGGGCATGTAGCCTGAGCTAGACATTTTAGACCACCCGGAAATCACAGGCAGACAGTTCAGATCTAGTGTGGTTCACAGTGAGGGAATCTGAAGGTCTAATCCTGAACTGGGCAGAATTCAACCAAGTCAAGCACCACCCTTTAGTGTCTATCTCATGAGATTTTACCCATGAGATTTTTAGCTCTTCAAGATCATAGCTGATGTGTTGTATTTCTCTCTTATCCCTTTGTCCCTACTTATTTCTTTTTCCCCTTGGATCTCCCATCATTGTCAGGGGAGGAGAGTACTTATTACTTCACCAGGTAAATGCTGCAGGAGGAAGGTGCAGGGCTGGCTGTGGGTTGGGGAGAGGAAGCTGCTCAGGGCAACAGGCATCTCTGTTTCTTCTCTCACCGAGCTTTGCCTGCAGAGAGCACAGTACAGGGATACTACTCCATGCCTTGGGTTTTATAAGAGCACATCCCCTCTTCCCAAGAGAAATCTGGGGGAAGCTTTAAGTCTACCTAATTCAGGACAAAGTATAAAGGAGCTGCTTAGCTGTCCAGCAAAGCCATGTTCTGCCAACCCAGCTTTGTCAGCAATAAACTTGATGTTTTGTACATCACTTGCCTGACCCTAGCCTATCTCTCAGTTATTACCAAATTTTGGCAAGGAAATATAGAGTGTTAGATATTAACCTATAAAAATCATAAAATTTTGCAATACAGCCTCTCATTTAATGTGTCCTTGAGCCAGTCATTAATTCAATTCTGATCCTATGAATGTCCCAGATGCTGTGATCATATTGCAGCTAGGACAAAAGAAAACACAAATGAAACATAGCCCTTGTCCTCTGTGAGTTCATAACTTGGCGAGGACACAGGTAATTAAAAAAAGCAGAGAATAATGTACGAAGGTCTTGAGGAGAACCAAATTCTAGATTCTCAAAGACTTTTAAACTGTGATATGGCTGCAAATCATCTGGATATCTGGTTGAAATGTACGTTTTGATTCTGTAGATTCAGGGCTAGGTGAGATTCAGCATTTCTAACAAGCTTCCAGGTGATACCCATGCTGTTGTCTGCCAATCACCCTGCACAGTGAGGCTAAAGACTAAACTGCACCCCATGGGAGTCAAATTGCACAGAGAAGGGGCACCCAATTGATAATCCATTTTGGAAAGGTGAGGGAAGACTTGTTGGAGGAGGGGACAACTGAGCTGAATCTTCAAAGATGAGCCATGTGCCAGGAAAGATCTGGAGTAATGGAATGTCAGGCAGAAGAGACATGTCTAAAGGTAAGGAACCGTGGGACGGCGTCATGGTTTTTATTTGTTTTCTGAGGAAGCACGAGAAGTCTCCTGCGAGTGTTGAACAGCGTGAGCTGGAAAAGAGAGAAAGATACAAAATGGTATTCGGTGCTGAGGATGGGGTTTCAATTTTGCTCTGCAAGTAATGGGCAACATGAGAGGACTAAAATGGAATTTGCATCATCTAATTTAAATTTTAATAGACTTTTATTTCTTAGAACAGTTTTAAATCTACAGAATAATTCAGAAAATATTCATGCAGAGGGTCCCATATACCCCACACCCATTTTCCCCCATTACTAATATCTTACACTGGTATAGTACCTATGTTACAATCACTGAGCCAATATTGACATATTATTATTTAGTAAAATCCATACTTTATTCAGATTGCCTTCATTTGTCCCTAATTTTCTTTTTTCTAGCCTGGGATCCCATCCAGAATACTCCATTAGATTTAGTTGTTATGTCTCCCCAGGTTACCTCTGACTGTGGCAGTTTGTGAGACTCTCCTTGTTTCTGATGACTTGGCAGTTTTGAGGAACACTGATCAGGTATTTTGTAGGATGCCCCTTTATTGGGATTTGTCTGATAATTTTCTCATGATAAGACTGGGGTTATGGGTTACTGGGAGGATGACCACAGAGGCAAAGCGCCACACTCACCGCATCATATCAAGGGTATCAACATGACGTATGGTTGTAAATTCTGACCTTCATCACCTGGCTGAACAGCATTTGCCAGATTCCTCCTCAGTAAACTTAGTCTTTGTTTTTTTCCCTCCTTTCCATAGCACAGTTTTTGGAAGGTAGTTACCATGCACAACTCACACTTAAGGAGTGGGACTTACGATGCCCCTCCCTGATGAAAGAGTATCTACTTAAATTATTTGGAATTCTTCAGCACAGGAGATTTGTCTCTTCTTCCCATTTACTAATTTATTTAATCATTATTTGTATCTGTATAGACACATGGGTATTTATTTTATAGATTAGGTTATAATCGAATACTGTATTATTTTACTTATTTTGTTGCTCAAATTGGTCATTGGAAACTTTTTCATGTATGAGATTTTTAAAAACATTTGGTCATTAGAAACTCAGTGACTCCTGGGTCCCTTTGACAGGCCATCATCAATGTAGGGCACTTTCCTTTTAGCACTTCCTTCCTGTCTCGTTGTACAAGATGTTCCAGGTTCATCTTGTGTATTTCCTTCCCTAGTCCTAGAATCGGTCCTTTGTCCAAGGGGCCCTGGTTCCCTTCATTGGAGAATGATATCAGAACCCAATATCCGGGTGATAGATGTGCTCACTGCTACCGGGGTGCTGTTTCTTTTAAGCCTTTTCAGCTAACAAAGTAAGGAAATATAGGGGCATATACATGTATATAAATTTGCTCATATCTATAAGTATCACTATGTGCAGCTATTTATATCTATATGAATCTAAACATGAGTTGACACTGACGTCTCTGTACCCTATGGATCATTCCAGCCTCTTCCCCTTGTTTGCCTGTAAATTCCCACACCTTCAGTGAGAAACCTGGCTTTTGCCGTCTGCCATTTATTTCTTCAATTGCTTAACTCCAGCATTTATGTATAGCAGTATCAGCATTGTCAACCTGTAGCTTTGGGAAACAACTAACAGCTAGTGTGGTGTTTATGTGCAGTTCCTCTTGCCCTTAGTTTTACAGACTTTACTCATTTTGAGAGTCTCTTTTCCTCTCACACCTGTCAGTGAGGTTGTTTAATACATTTGCAGTACAGTTCAATTCTCTAGTCATTGTCTGGAATTCCTTTCTGAGATCCCCCAACTTCTTAAATGAACTTTGAGATTTGAATTCAGTTATGTTCATCTTTGTGCTATAAAATTCTATTGATTTTGAAAAATGTCATGTATTTGCCATTACGGTATCACATAGAATAGTTTTACTATCCTAAAAATCCTCAGTTCTTCACCCATTCATCCTTCCTTCTCTCCCTCTGACCCCTGACAACCAGTGATCATTTTACTGTCTTCAAAATTCTGTCTGTTACAGAATGTCATAGACAGTCACATACCACATAACAACATTTTGGTCAATGACAGACTGCATGTGTGATTGTGGTCCCATAAGATTATAATGGCTACACCACACAGCCTGGGTGTGTAGTAAGCTATACCATCTAGGTTTGTGTAAGTACACACATGATGTTTGCCCAATGACAAAATTGCCTAATGACACATTTCTCAGAACTTTCCCCATCATTAAGTCTTGCGTGACTGTATTTGGGATCATGCAGTACATAGCTCTTTCCAGATTGGCTTCTTTCATTTAGCAAAATGCATTTAAGGTCACTCTATGTCTCTTTGTGGCCTGAAAGCTCATTTACTTTTATTGCTGAGTAATATTCCATTGCCTGGATGTAGCACAATTTATCCATTCACCTACTAAAGGACACCTTGGTTGCTTCCATTTTTCCATGATTATAAATAAAGCCGCTATAAACATTTGCATGCATGTTTTGTATGGGCATAAGTTTTATAATCAATTGCATAAATACCTAGAATCATCACTGCTAAATCATATGATGAAACTATGTTTAGCTTTGTAAGAAAATGCCAGACTGTTTACCAAAGTGGTTATACTATTTATTTTGCATTTCCACCAGCAATGAATGATTTCTTTCATCAGTTTTCTGTATACAGATCATAAATATATATATTAGAATAGATTTATATCTAAATTTTTCATTTTTTGGTGCTATTATAAATGAGATAGTTTTTTTTTTCCTGAACAAAATACTAGCAAACTTAATTCAACCACACATCAAACCATGACCAACTGGGATTTATCTCTGAGATGCAAAGATATTCAATGTATGCAAATTAATTAATGTGATACATCACATTAACAGAATGAAGAATAAAAATCACATGAAAATCTCAATAGATGCAGAAAAAGCATTTGAGAAAATTTAACAGCCATTCATGGCAACAACTCTGAAAAACTAGGTGTAAAAGGAATTTACCTCAACATAATAAAGGCCATGTACAAAATGCCCACAGACAGCATTATACTCAATGTGAAAAACTGAAAGCTTTTTCTCTAAAACCCAAAACAAGGCAAGGATGCCCACTCTTGTCACTTCTACTCAACAAGGTACTGGCCAGAGAAATTAAGAAAGAAAATAAATAAAAAACCTCCAAGTCAAAAAAAGAAGTAAAATGAATTCTGTTTGCGGATGGCATGATCTTGTATGTAGAAAATCCCAAAGACTCCACACACACACACACACACACACAAACTGTTAAAAATAAATAAATGAATCCAGTAAATTTGCAGGATACAAATCAACATGCAAAAATCAGTTGTGTTTTCATACATATATACTGTAGAATAAGTTTGTTGATATCTGCTAAGTAGCTTCCTGGGAATTTGATTGGGATTGGGTTAAATCTGTAGGACAAGTCAGGAAATATTGGCATCTTAACAATATTGTGCCTTTCAATCCATGAACATGGAACATCTCTCCAGTTATTTAGATCCTCTTTGATTTCTTCCATCAGAGTTTTCTGGATATAGATCATAAATATATATGTATATTAGATTAAATTTATATCTAAATATGTAATTTTGGGGTGCTATTGTAAATGATATTTTGTTTTTAATATACAATTCCAATTGTTCATTACATGTATATATGCAATTGACTTTTGCATACTAACCTTGTATTCTGCAACTTTGTTCCAGGATTTTTTGTTGTTGTACATTCTTTGGGATTTTCTACATAGACAATCATGTCAGCTACAAATAAACCCAGCTTTATTTCTTCTTTCCCAGTCCATATACCTTTTATTTCCTTTTCCTGTAATGTTGTACTAGCTAGGACTCCCAGTAAGATCTTGAATAGGAGTAATGAGAGAGATATTCTTCCCTTGTTCCCACAATTTAGTTATTTTTTAAGATGGTAAAATTTTTTAAAGTTTATTAATTAATATATTTTTTTTACATTCTATGATGTTGTTCTGGAGCAGTTGTGGGGAGGGGGAGAGAGAAAGGGGAAGGAAATAGGGTGGGAGAAGGAGGAAGAAGGGGGAGCATGGTTGAGGCCCATGGCATCTCCCTCATTCCTGCAGGGGAGACCAGAGAGCTTCCAGCAGTAGCTTGGTCATTGCTAGGCAGGATGCAGATGTCAGTGGGGTGGAGCTGAAGCCCTCATCCTCCCACCACCCCAGCTCAGGAGACCTGGGGGCCTCCAGTGGTGGCTCAGTGGTTGTCACTGGGCTTGTTGCAGATGTCAGTGGTGTGGCTGAAGCCCTCGGCCTCCCACCACTCCAGCTCAGGAGACCAGGGAGCCTCCAGTGGTGGCTCAGTGGTTGTCACTGGGCTGGTTGAAGATGTCGGTGGTGTGGCTGAAGCCTTCGGCCTCCTACCACCCCAGCTCAGGAGACCAGGGAGCCTCCAGTGGTGGCTCAGTGGTTGTCACTGGGCTGGTTGAAGATGTCGGTGGTGTGGCTGAAGCCTTCGGCCTCCTACCCCCCCAGCTCAGGAGACCAGGGGGGCCTCCAGTGGTGGCTCAGTGGTTGTCACTGGGCTGGTTGAAGATGTCGGTGGTGTGGCTGAAGCCTTCGGCCTCCTACCCCCCCAGCTCAGGAGACCAGGGGGGCCTCCAGTGGTGGCTCAGTGGTTGTCGCTGGGCTGGTTGCAGATGTTGGTGGTGTGGCTGAAGCCCTCAACCTCCCACCACTCCAGCTCAGGAGACCAGGGGGCTTCCAGTGGTGGCTCAGTGGTCATCACTCGGCTGGTTGTGGGTGTGGGAAGGGCAAGGCCAAGGCCCTTGGCTCCCCACATAACTTAATTTTTAAATGGTAAATTTCTGGGTTATGCGAGCGATGGAATAGAAATGGGAAAGGAGGCATTATGTCAGTAGCCTAAGCATGAAATGATTTTCAAAACTGCAGAAGGGAGACTTTAAAGGAGGAGATGGTTTCAAGAGAAAGGACAAATCTGCAGAACCTGTTGACTATCAGGGACAACAATAAAGAAAATTACTGAAGTTACAGATAACCTCTACGTAGCTAGCTCGGGCAGTGAAGCAGTGAGGTGGGACCATTCATCAAGAGAAGAAATTCTTAGAAATGCTAAGAATTATTCTGAAAGAAGTTACAAATATTAAACCCCTTAATATTCGTACATCTTTGTGTGAGGTGGATACTACTATTAGTTCCATTTTACCGATGAAGAACAGAGGCATGGAGAGATTAGGTAACTTATTTAAGGCTAGCTAGTTGTGGGGCAGAGACGACAATTTAACCTAGACTCTGGCCCCAGGGTTAATACTCCTAACCATATATAATTCTTATATATACACTGTATCAAGGGAAGATTAATTCAGTTTGGGGCATGTACTGTTTTAAGAACATGTGAGATGTACTTATTTATTTCTTAGACCATGTGGTTGGCACACTGCTGTGTAACATAATATTATTCTTACATTTCTGAATATCTGAAATGTTTCTTAATTCACTATTTTATCCAAGATGAAATGGTATGGAAGTATTGACTTGGCTCTCCTGCAGGTCCTGACCTAGCTGGCCTATAAAAAACAGTTATTGGGACTATACCATATTTTTGTTACACGTATGTCTACACTTAATCTCTGTATCAGCATCGAAAACTAGGGACAAAGGCCATCCAGATGTCAGAAACTTGGAGAAGAACATTGTGCTGGTGTCATAATTTGTGAAGGACCACACCTTTTCAGAACTGCATGAAGAAATTCCAGCAAAGTCCCCCAACCTCCCCTGACTCAGGAGAAAGTCTGGAAGCCAGGACAGGCCATGTGCTGTGGGGTAGGAGCACGTGGATGGGATGCTGAGGGTGTAGAGAGCCAGGCTGCAGAAGGTGCGGGATGCATTCTTTCTGCTCATACCTGGGGTATAGGCTGCACCAGAACTGGGGAACAGTCACAGATGGTTTAGATCCTATTGAATGTGAATAGAGCAGTGCCACAAGGGATCAGGGGAGGAATCTTGTGTGTATGGAGGTGGAATTCCTTACCACTGCTGCCTTTATCGCTGATTACCAATGGTGGGATCTGAACTGGAGGAACAGATTTCTGGTAACTCTAAGCTTTTCCATCTCCTTTTCTCTGGATTGAAAGATTCTAACGGAGTTGGTAAAATCTCTGAATGAACATTTCTCAGTTCCTTTTACTGATCAAGAAATGAAAGAAAAAACATAATTTTTAAAATCACTTAAAATAGTTATTTTGATTTTTATACTTTTCTGAATTTTGGTACAGGATTTAAAATAAAAATATATATGGTGAGTAGGGTTTAAAGAAAAATAATAGATACCAGTATCATATGATGATTTTATAGTATTCATTAGTGTAGAAATTGTAAGGTAGATAAAAGTATAAATAAAGCATAAACAAGAATGTGAAACCATAAGGCCCACACAGTTAACAATTATTGTATCTCCTTCCAATCTCTTCTGCATGTATATTTAAATTATAAGTGTATCGATTTACTTTAAAAATTTTTTAAAGCACTGACAGTACTTCTGTGTTTCTAGTTCTTAATACAAGGTCAGGCACATGTTAGGCCTGCATGAAATATTTGTAGAAAAAGTGGACTCAAGAAATCAATAAAAATGATTCATTCCGTAAGTATTTTTATTCTTGAGCATACCTGTTCAACATATAATTACCCTTTATAATCATTTTTTAAAGATTTTGCCTTGAACTTGACTTTTGAGTTAATATTGCTATCTTTACTTTGTTTGATTTTATTTACATTATATATTTTGCTCACCATTTTACTTTTAAACCATGTAGTATTTTATTTTAGCTGTGCTTCTCTTTGAATAACGTAGAATAGAGTTCGCTTTATGATCCTGTGAATCTTTTGTTTTGTAATTGAGTTTAACTCATATTGGTTGTTGTTACTGAGGTTATTCCTTACTTCTCCTTCCTTGTTTCTTGCTTTCTGTTTTCTTTTTTTTATTTCCCTATCATATGCTGATCTAGATTTTATTTCCTTTGTTCCCTTCTATCCCACCCCTCACCTAGTGATTTAAAGATGTGCAACCTGTTTTTATTTTATTATTATTTAGTGTTAAGGCTTTGCCAGAATACTTAAATCTGGTTTTCTGTAAGCATTGGTGAATAGTTCTTGCTCTCCCATTAATCATCTGATAAATTACTGGGTGCCATTTCATTGACGAAGCCCTTTATTCCCAGAAATGATGAATAGTAATGAAGATATTTTGTAGACATATGTCTGGTCTCCAGGGGACATTGCATTTTAGGGATGGGTGTGAGCTTTGTAGGTACCTTCTCACTGTACATCAGAGTCAGCTGTCTAGTAATGTGTCAGCTACAATATCATAGTTACATCAAGGGCCTTTCAATCACAGAGATTGCTTTAACTATTTTTTAATTATGTTGTGATTTTGCTTTTGGTAGCTGCTTCAGTAAATAGAACTCTCTCCAAATTCTTTTTAAAAACAAAAGCTGTGAAAAAAAAAAAAAAGAAAAATCTGGAAAAATGTCTTTTAATAATTAACCTCGTAGCCTGTCTAGAAATAGGCTACATCAAATCCCCTTTATATAATTTTCCTGTGTCTAATTCAACACCTCAATTTATTAGTAAGTATATAATGAAGCTAAAACATATTCCCTGCCCCAAGGTAGGTTTAAACCTTGTGCAGATACATCTTGCAGTATTAACTCAAAAGTAGGGCAATGTTATAATCACAAATATTTCACCTTTAAAAAAAGTTATGAATTATCATGGTGTAATAAAATGGAAAAAAGGTGCCCTTTCAATTGCCGTCCTCTTTCTCTTTTGCCTTATGTTCATTTATTTTTATGTATTTAAAACGTTTTCTACAGTGCTTACCAGTGGCCAGGCAATGTAGAAAACAAGCTCTTTACAAATATCAAGTCCCCTAACTCTCATAACACCTAGAGGCAGACATTGACATTGTACCCATTCTACAGGTGAGAGAATGGAGGATTTGACTCCAGGTGAGGTTGCTCAGAGTTTGTGGCCTCAGGCATCATACTCTACTGTCTCAGCAGCATCTACAGCTTTATGTTAAGGTGGGTCTTAGGGCTGAAGCAGAACAGTGCAAAGTTTAAAACAAATTTGGGTTTAAAGCTCTGGTCTGTCCCTTACTAATGATGAATGGCTGTGGGGGCAGAATTATGTGTGGAGGGACATCCACACTTTAATCACTCTGACTGTGAAGACAATGAGGTACCACATCCGTGGATATCTTATTTTACATGGCAAAATGTAATTAGGACTTTGCAAATGGAATTAGGGTTACAAATAGGTTGATTTTAAGATGAGAAAATTATCTTAGATTATCCAGGTGTGACCAGTGTTTCAACAGGAGCCCATAAAAGCAAAGAAAGGAGAGGAAGCCAGAGAGATTCAAAGCAAGTGAAACATTCAATGCGCCATTGCTGGCTTGAAGATGGAGGGGGTCATGTGTAATGACCTGGCACCTCAGTCCTACAGCTGCGAAGAGCTGAATTCTGCCAACAACAAGAATGAGCTTGGAAGCAGTTTCTTCTCCACATCTTTGAGAAAACAACAGCCCCCTTTTCAGTATGACGGCTGACTGGAAGCCATCTCACCTCTAATGCAAAAAAGTCCAAAGTAACAAGCAGACAGTCACCTGGAGAGTAGTGTCTAGGAGAAAATGACGGAATCCAACAAAAGACTGAGGAAAACCTCCCAAGATCTGGAAACTCAAGATGGCAACATAGAAAGTCATGAGAAGCACCTGACTGAGACTGGCACAGAGACCCTGCACTGTTGGGACGAGGTAGGCAGGGAGGGTTGGCCGTCAACACTCCCACCTTGGACACCAGCAAATCAGGCTGCCAAGTAACCATGTGGCCCTTGTTGACAGTGAGCATAGCATGGTATGCTACTAAAAGTCACAGAGCCATATTTTTCCAGATAGAAAATATATGCTGAGTCCTTCCTACCTCCCTCAGTCCTGGGCTGCTGCTGGACGTTGCCATTTGGGGATAGGAGCCAAGGGAGCTCAGAGTTCCACCAACCAGCCCCAACCCCAGCAGACAGTGTGAGGGGAGGGAGCCAGCCACCTGGGTCCATACCCTCCTTCCTCTGGGAGCTCAGAACCCCACCTGACTCAACCCCCTCTCCCCAGCAGACCACGAGCAGGGACTCGGCAGTTCCTCTGTGCCAATCACTTGGATCCATGTCCACCTTACCCAGAAACTCAGAGGCCCACCTGGCACTGTGGGCCCACCTGCAACAGCAGAGAGGGTGCAGGGAGTGAGCTGGCACTTACTACTCTACTCACCCAGAATGAAACCTCTGACACCCAACCTGATATCAATGTATAATACTCCTATAGGTAAGAGTCTCTCCCTCAAAAACTACTCCAAAAATTAAAAGAAGCAACTCCACCAACAAATGCCCAGAAATCAACATAGAGATATGAGAAGCATGAAAAAATACAAAAACGTGCCTCCCCCACAAGAAGACAATAATTCTCCAGTACCTGACCCCAAACAACAGGAAATTGGGGAAATGCCTGAAGAGGAATCCCAAACAGCAATCTTAGGGAAACTCAATGTGATGCAAGAAAAAATAGAAATCACAAGAAGTCAAAAAAAAACAATGCAGGACATGTATGAGAAATTCAACAAATAATAGAAAGTATAAAAAAGAACAAAGCAGAAATCTTAGAATTGAAGAATTAATTCACCAAAGTAGAAAATACAACCTAGAGCTTAAGCAACAGGCTAGAACAGCAGAAGAAAGAATTTCTGAACTAGAAGACAGGCTTTTTGAATTAGCCCTTGTAGTGGACTGAATTATGTCCCCCCAAACTCACTGAAGCTTGAATTGTGTCCCCCAACTTTTATGTATTAGAAACTTGGTCCCCACTGTGACTGTTAAGAGGGTGGGAAATCCTATTAA
>NW_007748576.1:0-476 GCF_000696425.1 Galeopterus variegatus
TCTAAGTAAACTCATCAGACAGAGCTAATTGATCTTAGTAAACTAATCTGACCAAGCTCATGGATCTAAGTAAAGTCATCAGACCAAGCTCATCGATCAAATTAAGCTCATCAGACCAACCTCATTGATCTATGTAAACTCATCAGAACAAGCTAATCAATCACAGTAAACTCATCAGACCAAGCCCATCGATCTATTTAAACTCATCACATGAACCTCATCTAGCTAATTAAACTCATCAGACCAAGCTAATCGATCTAAGTAAACTCATCAGACAGAGCTAATTGATCTTAGTAAACTAATCTGACCAAGCTCATGGATCTAAGTAAAGTCATCAGACCAAGCTCATCGATCTAACTAAACTCATCTGACCAACTGCATCAATCTAAGTAAACCCATCAGACCAAGCACTTTAATCTAAGTAAACTCATCAGACCAAGCTAATCGATCTAAGTAAACTCATCGGACAGAGGTAA
>NW_007748576.1:1970-2560 GCF_000696425.1 Galeopterus variegatus
AACTCATCAGACCATGGAAGTTTCTGCATCCATAGGTAGTAGTCACAGCCTCCCCTGGGACACCTGAAGGAACCTGCTCACCTCCCCAAGCAGATACATTGTCTTACTCGGTGCCTGGGTAGAATGCCTTAGCCTTCTGAATGTTCTCCTAGAAACTGTTACTCATCTCATTAACATGCATTGGGATTGGGTAGCTGCATGTGGCTAAAGGGAAGGAGGAAAGAAAAATCCCTGGAGGTGGGTGACAGTGTCCTTTTAGAAGAGTCAGCAGCAATTCCCAAAATCCTTCCTAAGTCTACCACTGATACTGCCTTTCCGCTTGCTTCTCTTATCTGTCCCTTACCACCTTCCTCCAATCTATTTAATGACTTACATTTANGCTTGCTTCTCTTATCTGTCCCTTACCACCTTCCTCCAATCTATTTAATGACTTACATTTAACTATTGTATGGTTAATTAC
Source organism: Galeopterus variegatus (assembly GCF_000696425.1). Classification (NCBI taxonomy): domain Eukaryota; kingdom Metazoa; phylum Chordata; class Mammalia; order Dermoptera; family Cynocephalidae; genus Galeopterus; species Galeopterus variegatus. The sequence goes on from NW_007748576.1 coordinate 2,431, forward strand.
ATGCACTTGCAAATGAAGCTTTACATTATTAGAGTAAATGGAAAGTCAGTAACACTTACCTCAAGTAAAGACAATAGAAAAAGGAGATACAAGGAAATCCAAACAACAGTATGAATTGTGGCCTGGCAGG
>NW_007748576.1:4234-5660 GCF_000696425.1 Galeopterus variegatus
GGAACCAGATATTAGATTAAAACCTTGGGGGTACATGGTTCGATTTTTTTATTTAGAACTACAAGGTTTGGGATTAAACTAAAAATAAGATGCTTCAAGCTATTAGACATACTGCCTTAAAACATTTTGGAGAAGGCAACAGAGTTAAAAGTAAATTAAATTCAACTCGAGGGTCAATTCTGAAATGCGAACAGCAAAAACCCAACGCCTTTGAATGACCTGTGTTACCATCACCATCCTAAAACAGAACGAACTTCACATAGTATCTAGAGACTGTGGCTTCAGCAAAGAAGATTCCTAAAAGAGGACTTGAAGTTTTGCCAAGGAGTGTAAAAAGGAAAAAACTCTGGCTCAAAAGATTTTGATTACATAAGAATTCTTTTGAAAAAACCCGGCTCAGGTAGGCATGGCTCTCCCTCTGCAGGCAGAGGGTCAGTGCAGAATACACACATGTACTTTCTGCTTCTCTGAACATCCTTTCCATGGCAAATATTCATACTCTTTATTATTTTTTAGAGGTGTCATTATCACTGATTTCTTAGCCAAGCCACAGATTATGGGAGCAGGGAGAATACTACAGTCCTGTGACGTGCTGATTAAAACAGATCCATTCCCAGAGGCAGAAACGCCCCACTGCCAGAGCCTTCCAGACAAGGTGTCAAATGAAAGCCCGACGACGCTGCTCCCCTGCCTCACTCGGGAGCCACAGCCCCCTCACCCGGGCCCTACCTGCTCTGCCGCGCCGCTCCCCTTGCAAGTCTCCCCCATTGGCTGCTGTTGCTGCCGGCTCCGCGGCCGCCATTACCGCTGGGGGCGTGGCTGCACAGACCCGCTGTCAGTCTTCTGTCTCCAGGTGAGCTGCGCCAGGCCCCGCCCCGTCGCGCCTGCGCAGTGCGGCCATGGGCGCCTGGGAAGCTCGACAGCGGGCAGTTCCAGTTCGGAGTTGTGGGTGAGTGCAGGGTGAAGACGTAGGAGCAGGAGGCGGCGGCAGCGAGGACGACGACGAGGACAACGACGACGGAGACGACGCACTGAGGCGCTGTCTCACTGGTGCAGGGGCCGACAGGAGGTGAGGGATCGAAGGCGGAGGCCTCAGGGGTCTGCGACGGCGGCCTCGGTGGCCATCAGGTGAGGCCCATGCGGGACTGGCGTGGGCCGTGAGGGGCGCGGGCAGGCCGGGGGTCACGGCGGGCTGCCGGGGGCTCAGGTGAGCACGGTGGCGCGAGCCAGGTGGAGCGTTGTCCGGCGGGCGGTGCTGGCTCATCGCTCCCTGAGGGCCGCGCCGTTCGGGGTAGGTCGAGCCCGGGCCTGGGGCGGGCACGCGTTCCTCTGTCCGCCGGCCTCCAACCGTCCCTGCGGCGGCGCGGGCCGTGAGGGGCGCGGGCAGGCCGAGGGTCGAGGCGAGCGGCGGGCGGCTCAAGTGAGC
>NW_007748576.1:6753-7213 GCF_000696425.1 Galeopterus variegatus
TGGCGCGTTGTCTGGCGGCGGTGCTGCCTTATCGCACCCTGCGGGCCGCGCCGCAGCGGGTCCGGGGTAGGTCAGGCCCGGGCCTGGGGCGGGCAGGCACTCCTCTGTACGCCGGCCCCCAACCGTCCCTGCGGCGGTGCGGGCCGTGAGGGGCGCGGGCAGGCCGGGGGTCGGGGCGGGCGGCAGAGGGTCCAGGCCGGGAGTGCTTTTCTCAGGAGTGGGTCGATGGTCTTCCTTGTTGTCACTGCGTTTTTATCCTTCCTTTTGGGGTTTCATGTTACTATCTTCTTGTACTCGTAGGACATTTGTTGAGAGTGGTCTGATGTTGATAAACTCTCTCAGCTTTTGTTTGCCTAGGAAAGGACTTTTGCTGTCCGTGTTTGAAGGATCCTTGTTTGGGTCCAGTCCTCTTGGTTGGGAAGTCTTTCCTTCTGCATGTTCTACACTTTGCAACATCCCA
>NW_007748576.1:8169-10028 GCF_000696425.1 Galeopterus variegatus
GTGTGTGTGTGTGTGTGTGTGTGTGTGTGTGTGTGTGTGTGTGTGTGTCTGTCTGTCTCCATGCTTTTCTATGTTCTTTCTTTGCAATTGGTGTGGTTTGGCTCTGGCTAGTGTAGGTGATGCTGATCTGAGTGTTCATGTACAAATGTCTTTGGGGACATATGTTTTCAGTTCTCATTGGTGTGTCTCCAGCAGTACAATTGCTGGGTCACTTAGTCACCTGACATTTCCCAGCTTGAAAAACTGCCAATGGGGAGTTGATTTTGTTTACTCCTAAGTATGTTCTTCTCTGGGATGTCATGGCCAATGGATTTTGGGGATCCTTGATGGCAAGTATATAGAGAATAGGAGAGAGCATCCTTGTGGACCCCAGGCTGGGGTCTATAAGGATACATCTAATTAGTCCTCACCCCACTACAGACATTCCCCGCTGTTTTCCCACCCCTCCCACCCCTCCTTGGCCTGGCCCCGCCCACTCTGGGGTGTGCACTCCTCCCCCTGAGGCGGCATGGAGAGGCAGGGAGCGCGCACGTCTCCCAGACACAGCCAGACTGGGGGGCGCACCAGAGCCTGCTCGGTCCCCGTGCACACCGGAGCGCTGGGTGATCTGGCAGCGGCGGCAGTGGCAGCAGCGGCGGCAGCCACCGAAGAAGGAGACCTGCAAGGGGAGCGGCGCGGCAGAGAAGGTAGGGCCTGTATGAGGGGGCTGTGGCTCCTGAGCGAGGCAGGGGAGTAGCACTGTTGGGGTGAGAAGGAGGCGGCACAGGGAGCATTAGGAGGGACCCTCGGGTCCTGAGTTCGGGAGGGGCGGCAGAGGACAGCAGGGAGGGATGCAGATGGTGGGCTGGGTGCCCGGCACTGGTAGATACAGGAGGCTGGGGCGCCCTCCTCCCCTCTGGAGGAGCCCAGCGCTGCCCCACCATCCGTCCTTAGCTCGGTCCGTCCCTCTGAGCGTGCCAGTTGGCCTTGTCCCAGGGCTGCTGCGGGAGCAGCTGGCGGGGGTCGGTGTAGGGGCCAGAACGGAATAGCAGGTGCAGCTGTGCTGTGGCCTCCTGGTCACGGGGCCGTGTCCTCAGGTTCCGGGCCTGGCGAGCCATCACCGCCACTGTGAGTGTGAGGGCGGCGGGGACAAGGCCACTGGGGGAGGGCGGGGAGCAGTTTTCTCATCATCGTTCCAGGTTGAGTGTGTTCTTTGTTTTTCTACTACCATTACTGCTGACTTTTGTCCCTGCAGACGTGGTGGTGGGGCACGTCAGCGACATCGTTGACATGGAAGGGCCCTGTGCAGCGCTTTGAGAGAGTGGTCTGCTGTGGGGGATCCTCTCGGCTATCGTCTGTCTGGGAGAGGATTTGCTCTCTCAGTGTTTGAAGGATACTCTTGTCTGTACAGTGCTCATGACTGAAGGGCTTTGTTGTTGTCGTTGTTGTTGTTGATTTTTTTCTTTGACTGGAACATCCCTTTCCTGGACTGGGAGTTTTCTGTTGAATTATTTGCTGAAATCCATATTATGACTTTCTTGTGAGTGTGTGTGAGTGTGTGTGTGTGTGTGTGCGTGCGTGTGTGTGCCCCTCTTTTGCAGCTTTTAGTATTCTTCCTTGGCATTCTGTGTGGTTTTGACTGTTTGACTAGTGTAAGTGAGTCTTATCTGAGCTTTCATATAGAAACTTTAGTGTGGACAGACATTCAATTTTCATTCGTATATACCCAGCGGTAGGATTGCTGGGCCACATTGTAAGTTTACATTTCAGCAAATAATTCAACAGAAAACTCCCAGTCCAGGAAAGGGATGTTCCAGTCAAAGAAAAAAATCAACAACAACAACGACAACAACAAAGCCCTTCAGTCATGAGCACTGTAC
>NW_007748576.1:11401-12770 GCF_000696425.1 Galeopterus variegatus
CTTTTCTTGACAGCTAGCAACTGCATATGTTTATGGGGCACCATGTGATAATTGCATACATATGTACATTGTGCAGTGAGCAACTTAGGTGAACAACATATTCGTGACCTCACATACTTCCTCCCTTGTGGTGAGAACACTGAAAATCTACTCTTTTGGTAATTCTGAAATATACGTTATTATTAACTATAGTCACCTTCCTGTGTAGGAGGTCACCATACCTTATTTCTCCTAAGTGAAACTTTGTACTCATTGGTCAATACTTCCCCAGCTCCCAGACTCTGCTAACCAACTTTCTGGTCTCTAGTTCCATGAGTTTGACCTTTCTAGTTTCCACNTGGTCTGATGTTGATAAACTCTCTCAGCTTTTGTTTGCATAGGACAGGACTTTTGCTCTCCATGTTTGAAGGATCCTTGTTTGGGTCCAGTCCTCTTGGTTGGGAAGTCTTTCCTTCTGCTTTTTCTACACTTTGCAACATCCCATTCTTTCCTGGACTGTGAGATTTCTGTTCATATATTTGCTGAAAGCTGTATTTGGACCCTGTTGTGTGTGTGTGTGTGTGTGTGTGTGTGTGTGTGTGTGTGTGTGTGTGTTTCTGTTTCCATGCTTTTCACTGTTCTTTCTTTGCAATTGATGTGGTTTGACTCTGGCTAGTATAGGTGACGCTGATCTAAGCATTCATGAACAAACTTCTGTGGGGACATATGTTTTCAGTTCTCATCCGTGTGTCTCCAGCGGTACAATTGCTGGGTCACATAGTTACCTGACATTTCCCAGCTTGAAAAACTGCCAATGGGGAGTTGATTTTGTTTACTCCTAAGTATTTTCTTCTCTGGGATGTCATGGCCAATGGATTTTGGGGATCCTTGATAGCAAGTATATAGAGAATAGGAGAGAGCATCGTTGTGGACCTCAGGCTGGGGTCTATAAGGATACATCTAATTAGTCCCCACCCCACTGCAGACATTCCCTGCTGTTTTCCTGCCCTCCCACCCCCTCCCCCCTTGGCCTGGCCTTGCCCACTCTGGGGTGTGGACTCCTCCCCCTGAGGAGGCCTGGAGAGGCAGGGAGCGCACATGTCTCCCAGACACAGCCAGATCCACGGGCGCACCAGAGCCTGCTTGGTCCCCGTGCACACCGGAGCGCTGGAGGACGCAGCAGCAGCGGCCGTGACCCTCGAAGGAGACCTGCAAGTGGAGTGACGCGGAAGAGCAGGTAGGGCCTGGGTGAGGGGGCTGTGGCTCCCGGGGGAGGCAGGGGAGTAGCGTCATCGGGCTGAGAAGGAGGCTGCACAGGGTGCATTAGGAGGGTCCCTCGGGTCCTGAGTTCGGGAGGGGCGGCGGAGGCCAGCGGGGAGGGATGCAGACG
>NW_007748576.1:13770-16575 GCF_000696425.1 Galeopterus variegatus
GGCGGGGAGGGATGCAGATGGCGGGCGGGGTGCCCGGCACTGCCAGAGACAGGAGGCTGGGGCGCCCTGTCCCCTCCAGAGAAGCCCAGCGCTTCCCCGCCGTCAGTCCTTAGCTCCGTCCATCCCTCCGTCCCTCCCAGAGCACCGGTTGGCCTTGTCCCAGGGCTGCTGCAGGAGCAGCTGGTGGGGGGTGGTGTAGGGGCCAGACCAGAGTGCCAGGTGCAGCTGGGCTGTGGCCTCCTGGTCACAGGGTCCTGTCCTCTGGTCCCGGGCCTGGTGAGCCATCGCCGCCCCTGCCAGTGCAAGGTTGGCGAGGAAGACGCCACTGGGGGAGGGGGAAGAGCAGTTTTCTCATTGTCCTTCCAGGTTGAGTGTGTTCTTTGTTTTTCTACTTCCATGACTGCTGACTTTCGTCCCTGCAGACGTGGTGGTGGGGCACGTCAGCGTCAACTTTGACATGGAAGAGCCCTGTGCAGCGCGTTGGGAGAGTGGTCTGCTGTGGGGGATCCTCTCGGCCTTCGTCTCCCTGGGAGAGGATTTTGCTCTCTTAGTGTTCGAAGGATGATCTTGTCTGTACAGTGCTCATGTCTGAAAGGCTTTGTTGTTGTCGTCGTTGTTGTTGTTTTTTTCTTTGACTGGAACATCCCTTTCCTGGACTGGGAGTTTTCTGTTGAATTATTTGCTGAAATCCGTATTATGACTTTCTTGTGAGTGTGTGTGTGTGTGTGTGTGTGTGTGTGTGGTCCCCTCTCATGCAGCTCTCAGTATTCTTCCTTGGTGTTCTGTGTGGTTTTGACTGTTTGACTAGTGTAAGTGAGGCTGATCTGAGCTTTCACATACAAACTTTTGTGTGGACAGATTTTCAAAGATTTTCAGTTTTCGTTGGTATGGACCCAGCGGTAGGATTGCTGGGCCACGTAGTAAGTTTACATTTCACATTTTGAAAAACTACCGACCTGGTTTCCTGGCAGTCTGTAGCATTTTACAGTCTCTCCCTCAATATATGAGGGTTGTGATATCTCCATAGCCTTGTGAACACTTTGTCTTGACTGTGTTTTTGATTTATAGCCCTTCTAAAGTGTGCAACATATTATCTCACGGTGGTATTCATAGACATTTCCTTATGGGTGACGATGAATATCTTCGGTGCTTATTGGCCTTTCCTATCTGTCATGTAGAGAAATGTTTATTTAAATTATCTGAGCAGGTTTGTGGTATGTTTGTTTCGGCAACTGGCCTGTGTGGGGATCCTGACCCTTGCTCTTGGTATTAGAACACCACACTCTAACCACCAGAGCTAACTGGCCGACTCTTCCTCTGACCGTTTTTTAAAATTGGGCTAATTGTCTTTTGAATCGTTCATTGTAGAAGCTCTTTCTGTAGTCTTGTTGTTAATTTATGAATTGAAAATGCATTTTTCCTGTGCAGCCTGATGTCTTTTCATTTTCTCAATGGTGACCTTTAAAGCACAGCAGTTTTAACATTGGATGATGTCCAATTTACTCTTTCTTTATATGGGTTCTTGTGTAATCCAGCATCACAAAGGTTTATTCCTGTTTCACGAGTGTTGCCATTTTAATTCATACAGTTAGCTCTGTGACACATTTGGCGTTCACCTTTGGATATGGGGTTAGAAAGGCGCTCGATTTCATTTTTTTCCATGTGGCTATTCAGTTGTCTCAGCACCATTTGTTGTGGTCATAAAACACTTGTGAAAATGCAGTTGTCATAGATCTATGAGCTTGCTTTTAGACTGTCAGTTCTGTTCTTCTGATGTACACTTTATGCCAGCACTGAACTGTATTGCTTTTTATTTGACTTTAATTTTTACTTTTTTTTTGACAGCTAGCAACTGCATATGTTTATGGAGCACCATGTGATAATTGCATACATGTATACATTGTGCAGTGAGCAAGTTAGGCAAGTAACATATTCGTGACCTCACATACTTCCTCCCTTCTGGTAGGAACACTGAAAATCTACTCTTTTGGTAATTCTGAAATATACGTTATTATTAACTAGAGTCACCTTCCTGTGTAATACATCACCAGACCTTATTTCTCCTAAGTGAAACTTTGTACTCATTGGTCAATATTCCCCTAGCTCCCAGACTCTGCTGACCAACATTCTGGTCTCTAGTTCCATGAGTTTGACCTTTCTAGTTTCCACATTCAAGTAAAATCATGCAGCATGTCTTTCTCTGCCTGGCTTGTGTCACTTAGCATAATGTCTTCTAGATGCATCCGAGTTGTTGCAAATGACAGAATTTTGTTCTTTTCTAAGGCTGAATAGTATTTCACTGTGTCCGTATACCACCTTTTCTTTATCTGTTCATCTATTAATAAACACTCAGGTTGATTCTTTATCTTGGCTCTTAATGAATAATGCCGCAAAGAACATGGGAGTGCAGATATCCCTTCAACCTATTGATTTCAGTTCTTTGGGGGATATTCCCTGAACTGGGATTGCTGGACATTTGGGTCAGGGGGCATGTGCCATGTACCCCTCTTTTTGAGGTGGTGAGGATGTGTGTGAAGTATAAGATATTGCCCCTCTTTTCAGGAAATGTATTACTGTACAGTTAGCAAATAAGCTGGCTAGTACCCGTGACAAGACAGCAAGGAATAGAACCTAATATGTGATCAAAGGCTAAGTTGTGAGCAGTAGATTCTGAAACCGCAGGGGTTGGAAAGAGAGGGAAACCAATGAGAGTTGGAATGGCTTGCGGAAAAAATCTTGAACTGGGTCGTGAAATCTGGGAAGGCTGTAGAGGAGTTAAGGGGAGAGAGCAGGGCATTCCAGGTC
>NW_007748577.1:0-208 GCF_000696425.1 Galeopterus variegatus
AACACATAATCTGTAGCATCCCATGTTTGTGAGAAATAAACAAATTCACTATAATGAGAGATGGCTGTAAATTTTTATATTTCTTGAGATGATCAGTTTTTAACTGGATTGGTGGATAATTTTAAAATCATAAACTGATAAAGTTCGGTGATTGATAACATTTTCCTGAACATATAGAAAGCCTATTTATTTTACTTTCATAAGGAAA
>NW_007748577.1:5082-6139 GCF_000696425.1 Galeopterus variegatus
GAGTGCTGTGAGCGCACCGGTCATCCCTATATAGGATCCGAGCGGGAGCGCTGCACCCTCCCGAGTGCGCCACGGGCTCGGCCCGAAAAAAGCTTTTTATAGTAGAATTCAACTAGTAAATTCAGAAAGAATGATAGAAATTCATGATTTCGCAACCTCTAATGAAATATTGGATTAAGTCACAATCACCAATAGATGCTAAAAGAGTTGGGTGAAGGTTGATAAAAACTTTATAATGTAGGAATCAAGCTGACTCCACCCGAACCCATGATAAATAGTTCATCACTAAAAATGAAACTACCAGATGTCATGTGCCTTGTGATGGGAAGTACACAGCAAATGACAAAGTATTCTAACCTAAAGTATAGAACCTGAATCTGATAAAAATTCTAGATCTAACTACCTATCTACAGAAATAAGAGGAAGTGATCATCTAAATCCAGAACATGGGACATTCTACAGTACGAATGACCTAGTTTCTCCAGTAAACCAAAAAGGGCGGGGCACTAGTCAAATGGAATAAAAGGGATTTCAGAAATATGACAACCAAGTGTAGTAAAGGAACCTTGTTTACATATTAAATAAAACTGAACAGAATCTTTGAGCCAATCAGATAGATCTTATTGTCTGCTGGATGGTGGATAGTATTGAGATTTTTCATAATTTTGTGTGATAATGGCATGGTGAATATGGTTTTCTTGAAGTCTTTATCAGACATGCATATTGAGCTGGGATATGCTTTAGAATACTTAAGCCAAAAAAAGGAGGCAGGGGCAAATAACAAGAGTGTAAAAGTGTTGACAATTGTGGAAGCTGATAATTGATGAACATAGATTGATTACACTATTATTTCTATTTTTGTGTATGTTTAAATTTTTCCACCAGAAAGTGGTACAGAAAAAATGATTTAGCTATCTCTAGCCCAGGTTGGTTCAACCTTAAGGTAATATTTATTAGGAAAAAAAATTCAATTCATAGTATGAGTATAATTACATTAACACATAATCTGTAGCATCCCATGTTTGTGAGAAATAAACAAATTCACTATAATGAGAGA
>NW_007748577.1:11515-11738 GCF_000696425.1 Galeopterus variegatus
TGGCTTTTAAACTCTTTGGATTTGATCTTGTGCTTACGTTAATTTTAGGGACACAGTTTCATGATCTCTGAATGGTCTTAGCAAATTCATTCCTCCCATTGCATTTCTTGGCTGGGAGAGCTTTTGGCAATCGTGTTCAGACATGTAATTTAAGAATTCATTAAAAAACAAGGTTGCTTGCTTTGGGGGAACAAGAAGGCAGTCAGCCACATTGTGCTGGGCA
>NW_007748578.1:0-319 GCF_000696425.1 Galeopterus variegatus
AGGATTGTCTGAATGTAGGAAAGTACATATCTGGAAGTTCTATTGGAGTCTGCACACTAGACTTCACAAAAGAAAATTAATTTCTAGAAGAAATTAACTTCACAGTCATATTTCTTCCAAGATGTTTTAGGCAAATCCTTTCATAATCTAACCTTATTAAACAAAAGTTGGTATCAGTATAAAGGGAGAAGGGAGATATATATAGATTATCACAGGGAGGTCATTACAGTTTTACATACACAGGAAGATGTTCTCCTTAAGTAAGAGAGGAGAATAGAATATTCCTTCTCTGTTCTAGTCCATGAAAATATTTGAAATG
>NW_007748578.1:5710-6933 GCF_000696425.1 Galeopterus variegatus
AGGGTTCACATGATTAACTCAGGCCTACCTGGATAATCTCCATTTTGATTAACATAAAGTCAACTGATTAGGGATCTTAATTACATCTTTACATCTAGAAAGTCCCTTTGTCTTCACCATTTAATATAAACTAATCACGGGAATGATATTTCATCATATATACATGTCCTGTCCACCCTCAAGGGGTGGAGATTATGCAGGGTATATATACAAAAGGGTGGGAATCTCAAGGACCATCCTAGAATTCTGCCTACCAAACTTCTCAAATACTCTCTATAAAGGACATCAATGTATATAAAGAAAGACATTTAAAAATAAATAAAATATTTTACTTTTAGAACCCAACATAAAATAACCAAACTTCTTCAGTTTTACTGACAAATTGGCACCATTCATTGGATAATAAATGCCTTCACTGTTTGGCAATACAAGGTGGTATTAAGGGAACACTAAAAAAGTGATTTGCTTTCTTCAAGGACTTTTTAATGTCTGCTTTGTCTGTGATCTTTTCTCTGATTTAATGTGAAGTGCAAGATACAGACCTCCAATTTTTCAGGATGTGTTCCAAGAATTATAAATGGAATTTTTTTTTTCTTTTATCTAGCCAACTTGGAAAAAACCCATGTGTGTCAATCTATATTTAATTAATATCTTATTAAATGTAATGTATCAACCTAAGAGCAGATCTTCAAAATATATTAATTAAAGCTAATAGAACTGAAAGAAGAACTGAGTAAATCTGCAATCATAGTTGGAGATTTCAGCACATCTCTCTCAGGAAAGATAGAACAAGTAAATTAATAAGGTTATGGAATACCTAACAAACAGTTTCAATAAACTTAACTTTATTGTCTGCAAATAGCACAACACACATTGCTTCAAATACACGTGAAAATTACCCCACATAGACTATATTCTGGGCCATAAACAAAACCTTAATAAACTTAAAAAGATTAGATATAATTCAAAGTATGTTATGTTATAAAGGAATTAAAGAATAAATCAAAACAAAAGAATATCTGGGAAATCCACAATATTTGAAAATTAAACAGTATACATCATAACTCATAAGTCAAAAGGAAAGTCCAAGGAAAATTGAAATATAGTCTGAACTAAAGGAAAATGAAAATACAACTTCCCAAAATTTCTGAGATACAGCTTGTAAGGAAATTTATAGCATTAAATGCTCATTTTTAAAAATAAAATGTTGAAAATCAGTAATC
>NW_007748578.1:11130-11738 GCF_000696425.1 Galeopterus variegatus
AATCATCATGATGATTCATCCCCAGAACTAGAAAATTTTGGTTATATAAAGGTAGTTCTAGGATTAACATGATCAATTACTTACCACTAAATATCCCTGTAGGTCAGACCATTCTGATTACCACACTAACATTCTTGAATATTATGAAAAGCATGTTCACTCTATCACTTTGGGGCAAGTGGTACTGCTTGAATCTGCCACTAAGGGGCTTAATAGGATAGCTGAAATATGGGGAACCTTTTCACCTGCTGCTAAACTTACTGGCATGCACAATTATAAGATGATCTCCTAACCTGTAAAACTCCTCAGTGTCTTGGTGAAGTAAATATATTCTCAGCCCTTTCAGAAAGTGTAACTGGGGGATTGTTCATGCTAAATTGCTAAATCCAATTTAATTTCTTCTCCCTAAGTCTTCAGATTCCTTCTCCATGTTATAGCAATGAATGTGTGATACCTCAAATAGTTAAAGAGGTTATCAAAGGCCCACAGGAAAACATGTCTGCTGTTTTGGATACTTCCTTTCTCTGATCTTTAGATCCTCTTTTAAAGGGTTCACATGATTAACTCAGGCCTACCTGGATAATCTCCATTTTGATTAACATAAAGTC
>NW_007748579.1:0-11738 GCF_000696425.1 Galeopterus variegatus
CCTCCAAAACTCATGTGGAAATTTGATCCCCAGTGTGGCAGTGTTGGAAACTGATTGAGTTGTGGGGGTGGATCCCTCATGAATGGACTAATGCTCTCCCTGGGGGAGAGGGGATTAATGAGTGAGTTTTCACTCTATTAGTTCCTGCCAGAGCTGGTTGTTTACAGAGCTGGTTGTTTAAAAGACCCTGTCACCATCTCTGTCTCTCTCTCTTGCTTCCTCTCACCATATGATCTGCTTGTACCTGCAAAGATCCTGTCACCATCTCTGTCTCTCTCTCTTGCTTCCTCTCACCATATGATCTGCTTGTACCTGCCACTTTCCACCATGAGTAGAAGCAGCCTGAGGCCCATACCAGATGCAGCTGTCCCAGAATCATAAGCCAAATAAACCTCTGTTCTTTATAAATTACCCAGTCTCAGGTAACTCTGTAACAGCAACACAAAACGGACTAATACAAGTGGTCAGTAGACACAAAATATCACAGAGACAGGAAGAATGGAACCTAGGGTTCTATTGCAACATAGGGAGACTACAGTTAACAACGAAGAATCATGTGTCTTTGAATAGCTAATCAAGATGATGTTGAATGTTCCTAACACAAAGTGACAAGTGTTTCAGGTGATGGATATACTAAGTACCTTGATATGGTCATTGCACGCAGTATGAATGTACCCAGTTATCATATTGTAGTCCATAAATATGTACAATTATCATGGGTCAATTAAGAAAAACAAATTAAAAAGAGAGAGAGAGACAAAGAGAGAGTACAATAATAGTTACCAGAGGTGGGGAAAGGAAGTGGGGAGAGGGGGCCAAGGAAAGGTAGGTAGTCTGGTACAAAGTTACAAAGTTACAATTAGACAGGAAGAATAAGTTCTGGTGCCCCAGGGTGACAATAGCTAATAATATTGTATTGTATATTTCAAGATAGCCAGGAAAGAGGATCTTGAAGGTTATAACCACAAAGAAATGATAAATGTTTAGGTGATAGATACGCTAACCATTCTGATTAGGTCATTATACAATATATGCATATACTGAAACAAGAAGTTGTACCCCATAAACATGTACAATGAAAAAAGTAAAATTAAAATTAAAAAAAAATAGAATACTTTAGTCAAAAGAAGCAAGTGGATAAGAGAGAGATGAATAGGATAGATTATATGTAGAAGAAATATAGATAAATACAGCAAATATGGCAAAAATGTAACATTTATTGAATCTATACGGTGTATGTAAGGGTGTCCATTATACTGTTCTTTGAGTGTTTAAACATGTGGGAAAATTTTTATGATAAAATAGTTTGGGGGAAAAAAGCCACATTCTCAATGAGTGAGGCCCCCGGTCTTTTTAAAGTTCTGATAAATTGGCTGTGAGGTGTAGGAGAAAGAAAGAAGTTGTGGATGAAACCATGGTTTTAGTCTGAGCAAATGGATAAAGGATGAGTTGCCGTTAACCGAAATGGGAACCCCCGAGAGAAGAGCAACTTTGAGAAAGAAGATCAGGCTTTCAGCTTCAGACATATTAAGTTTGAGATGACTTTTAAACATCCATGATCTGGAGTGGATGGTAGATGTTTGGGCTGGCTATTTGCATCTGAGAGTCATCCACACAGATATTTAAGGCCAGGATACTGGATGAGATCACAAAGGGAGTGAAATATAGATAACAAATAGAGAGGACTAAGGACCCTCAAGTCCTGGGACCCTCAAACACTCCAATATTTAGAGACCAGGGAACTGAGGAGGAACCAGAAAAGAAGACTGAGAAAGATCCACCAGAGAGGTAAAAAGAAAACCCAAAGGGTTCCTTTGAGTCCTGGAAGCCAAATGAAGAAAGTTTATCAAGGGAGGAAGAAGTGATCAATCCTATCGAATGCTGCCAATCAATCAAACAAAACGAAGAGTCACACTTACAAGTTGGATTTAGCCACGTGTTGATCACTGTTTACCTTGACAATGGCAATTTTATTGGAGGTGGACAGAGGGTGTGAAAATCAGGTTGGAAAATGTTTAGGGAGAAATTGTGGATCATAGCTATAGACCATATTTCCAGGGAATTCTGTTGTAAAGAGGTGTACGAAAAAGGGACAGGAGGTTGAGGGGGATGTAGATATAATTTATAGAGTCTCTTTTTTTAATGCAAAAAATTACAGAATGTTTTGATGTGAATGGAAATGTTCCATTAGTAGAGAGGAAACAAGGAACAAGGCGTGAGTGTGGAGAGAACTTCCACAGTAATATCCTTGACAGGGACAGGTGGTGAGAGCTGGTTTTGGGTAGTAACATGCCTTGTTCATTAGTGGTTAACATAAGAGAGGGCAGAATAAGAGCTCACATGTGAGCAGACACAGGTTTATGAAAGTTCTCTGACAGCTCTCAGAGAAATAGGAAGCATGGTCACCGGCTAAGAGTAAGGAAAAGGAAAGGGTGGTGGAGGCTTGAGAAGAGAAATGAAGCTATGAAGAATTAACTTATTCCTATTGATTTTTTCATGTTCTATATTTGACACTGTGTAATAGAAAAAAATGACAAATGGACTGTCTTTCTACACTCTCACCACAACACTCTCAAAACTTCACTTACAAACAGATGTGTGGGGGGTTCTCCCCACACACCAAGCAGTTCTCCAGCAGACACCACCAGGGCGTCCTACAATTTAATTAAATTCTGACACTGTCTGCTTGGAGTTAGAGTCAGATCCCATAGGTTAAGGGCTCAGTTACGCAGGACTACCTCCCACTTTAGATGCCGCTCTCAAGTTTATGCCTTCTGACGGACTTGGTATAAACTGGGGGTTCTCACAACCCCCTCCTCAGTTTAATCATTTTCGAAAGTGCCTCACAAAACTCAAAAAAGCACTCTACTTACATCTACTCATATATTATAAAGGATATTACAAAAGATACAGATGGACTGCCAGATGGAAAGATGCATAGGGCAAGGTATGAGGGAAGGTGTACAGAGGTTCCATGCCCTCTCCTGGACTGCCAGCTTCCCGGCACCTGGAAGCTCTCCAAACTCTGTCCTGTTGGGTTTTTATGGAGGCCAGATGACATAGGCATGACTGATTATATCACTGGCCATTGGTGATCAACTCAAACTTCAGTCTCTCTTCCCTCCAGGAGGTCGGGGGTGAGGCTAAAAATCCAACCCTCTTATCACTTGGTGGTTCCCCTGGCAACCAGCCCCCAAACTGAAGCTAACCAGGAGCCCCCAGCCACTAGTCATCTCATTAGCATAAAAAGAGACACTATCACTTCAGAGATTCTAAGGGTTTTAGGAGCTGTGTGCCAGGAAATGGGCTGAAGACCAAAATATGTGTTTCTTATTATAAAGCGTGATATCACAGACATTAATTATTTTATGGCATGAAACATACCATGGAAAATAAGCATGAAGACCCACTCTCATGAGTCAGATGCATCTGAATTTTCTTTCACAATGGTAAGCATATGTCGTGGGCATATTGTGTTGCCTTTCACTACATGCCACCGGCTTTGTGTAGGACCCATGTGTGAAGTCTGTGCGTTTGATTGCATCACAGGAGGGCCTCAGAAAGCTACTGCTGCAAAATGCTTTTAGGGAAAAGAGCCTTCAGGGTCCAGGTATGAAAATTGTATAGCATTCTCTTGGTCCTTGAGGGATGTTTTTTTGTTTGTTTATTCTGGATTGAATTGGGCATTTCATATCTGGGATTCCCATGGATTTCACAACGGTGAGTTTGAAGCACAGCTTAAACAAAGATGTAGAAGGCTGTAGGGAAAGGGAAAACTGAGAACATAAATGTATTGCAAGGAGACGCTGTTGGGAGCAGCTGCGACTGCATTTTAAAGTGCCCCTTACTTTGATCGAGGGGCAATGGGATACTAATACTGTTCAATAACGGTGCATCTTTGTGTGGGACCCTTGGAGGCCTTCCCATGCATGATGTAATGTGGCCCCACATCACTAGGGGAAAGAGCCATTGTAGCTGTCTTATTTTTGCAAAACAAATGTAACTGGGTTATGGAACAAGCATGCCTCGCCCAGGAATATTCTGAGAGAACCATTCTTCCAGACTCCAGATGCAGCAGTTCAAATAAGAGTGACTGTGTAGAGACAACTGCTGTTGAGTGATTCTCAATGAAACTGGGTTATGGAACAAGCATGCGTCGCCCAGGAATATTCTGAGAGAACCATTCTTCCAGGCTCCAGATGCAGCAGTTCAAATAAGAGTGACTGTGTAGAGACAACTGCTGTTGAGTGATTCTCCAGATGACAGAGAGCAGAAGCAGTCAGGAGAGCAGTCAGCTATGCTTGCAAATTTATCCCCAGAGAAATAGGTTAAAAGGTCAGGGAAGGGTCAGATGTCAGGGCAAGCAAAGCTTCTTTTGAAAGTGACATAGAACAAGGAACTCAAACCAAGAATGCAACATAGAAACATAGGACTGTGGGATTTTAGGTATGTATAGACCTTTAAGATGATGTAGATTAGGTCTAGTTCATTCCCCTTTTAGCTTTTTAAATCTGTTTCTGAAACAGTTTCCCCCAGCTCTATGTTTTGTCTGGGCAAGAAAGAGCCAGCTGGGATTGAAGTAGACAAAGTGATGGAGACAACTGGACTGATGTGTGCAGGGAAGGGGGGAATGGAGGCAATTAGGTAGGTAGATCCTAAAAGTCATCCTTGTCTTACAGTGTAAAGTAGGGCTCTTCCCTGACAAGGTGAGGACTATATCAATGGGAAAATAATTCCCTCCCTGAATTATTCTAGATCAGTGCTTCTCAAATATTAATCTGCATATGGATTACCTGGGCAGGTTGTTAAGATGCAGATTCTGATTCAGTGGGTCTAGAGTGGGCCCCAAGATTCTGCATTTTTATAAGCACACAGGTGACTACAGTGCTGCTGGTTTGAGGACCACACTCTGAGTGACAAGAGAGGTGATTGCCTAGCTCTCCATATTTGTGTTAACTGCATGTGCTCCCTCACTGGTTGTTTGGTTATATATCATCTTCCCTTGAGGAGAATTCATTTGCATGAGTTATTTTTAGCCATAAGGGTCTTCTTGATGAAACACAGGTAGGAAAGGCCATGGCTGGGGGGATGATCACAACCTCTGCTGCTGATATGGAGCCATTTGCTGGCTGCCACCTTCTGGTTGTATGACCTTGCATAACCTTGAGCAACTCACAATCTTTCTGGGCCTCAGGGGTTCCTCGTGTATGAGAATGAGATGAATAATCCTTGCTGCACTTACTTTACAGAGTGGTCATGTTAGATAATGGATGCAAAACTACTTCAGAAAGCAAATGTGTTCTACAAAGACAGTACACTTACTATCTTGTTACTTATGCCCAGTATTCAACATCTAATAGATCTGCAACACAACCAGCGCCACTTTAGACAAGCCCAAGTACAAAATGGCACCACCCACCTCCTCCTCTTCCCTCCCCTCTTCCCTTTACGAGAAGCCTCCTGACTTAAACGGAAGCCCCTTTTGCTTCCACAAGGATGCAGTTCTGCACCCTGATCCATATTAGCATAATGACCCTCCTTGGTGGTATCAGCCAGCCCTTGGTGCACTATATAAGCTCTACCACCCCCACACCTGGTGCTGTCCACCATTTCCAGTGCAGCCCCGGGCTGTCCTTCATTTTGAGTACAGCCGGGCAGTTTTCTTTCTTTAATAAAGCTTGAACGGTACCTGGCATCTCAGCTCACTTTCTTTCAACATCTAAGCCCTTTCTTGAGTAAATTTGTAATGTGTAATACAGAGGTTAGGCGTAATGGATATCACCGTGCTCTGGAATGCTGGCATATTTCCTTGATTAGACTCATTCCTGCTTTTGGAGATCAGGCACTTCTTGCCATCCTAATCTCTGTTGTTTCTGACCTTTTCTGTGGTGGAAGTTTCCAGTTCATTATAGACTACCAGGGAAAACTTTCCATTTACCCCCTGATGGTTCACTGAAAATCAACCCACAAAAAGGCAAATTAATAGAAGAAAAGGCATAACAAGTTTTATTTTAATGTGCTGGGGGGTGAGGGGAGCTATGCACAGGGGAATTGCAGGAGAGTAATTGTTCGGTAGCCCAAAGAGGTCCAGATTCTTCTGTAAATTTTTTTCATAGGGGATGGGGTAGAAGGGAATGTAGGTAATTATTTCCAGGGGCAACAAATGATTATTAAAGAGAATAAATGGACATGAAAACAGAAATCAATGAGCAAAGGGTTCTCTTTGGAATTTAAATGAGCCCCAGAGACAGACAGAAACTTGTGAAAAGGACCATCCAGGTTTGACTACATTCTTCAGTTGCCTTTTCTGTGATAGATAATGAGATTTCAGGGAGAGGATGGAAAGCAATTGCTCTTCTTGGTGCATTCAGACTTCATGGAGGTAAGGGAAAAGCCCCTTCCAGCATCTGCTGTTTTCTAAGGGCGGGGATATTAAAAGCCCAAGAGATAAACTGTGATCTCTGCTTTGTCTCAGAATAGCTTTGAGAGTTGGCAAGAATGAATATTTAGTTTGAAGACAGTAAAAGAGACGTTCCTACTAAGGATATAGTCTGGTTTTCACTTTTCTTATCAGTAGAGGTAGGGCAGGTATACTTGAGTCATGTTTCTGTAATTTTCTTTTTGACAGATCTAGACTGCTGTGGGTTCCTCAGCAGTGACTACAGTTATAACATCAGCATTTTCATAAGCTTTAATGAATATGCAAATATATGTTCCAAAATTACCTTTTCATCAAACATGATGATAATGCCAATTATGGACATTAACATTTGAATAGCTACATTTATAGCTTACTAGGCACAGTCAAAGCTTTTCTCTCGTTTGATGCTTACAATAAACATGTGACTTAGGATTATTTATCCCATTTACTAGGGAGAAACTGAGACTCAGGGAGATTAAGATTAAGCTTTTAAGTGGCAGAGCCAGAATTTGAACTGATTTCTTTTAATTCCCAGTTTTGTGTTTTTTTCCCAGCATCATGTTGTATTCACATTCATTTTGGTTTGTAGTATTGAATATACTTTTACAAATTACTTCTCATTCCTTGGGCTTTCTTATATAAAATTCCTTGTCTGGTTTCACTTAGCCTAATGTTTTTCTTCTGTCTGCTCCTAGTCAGACCCTCTCACTCTGGCCTAGCACCTTTCACTAATGCATTGACTGGCAGAGATGCTGGAATAGGTGGATGGGGGCTGTTACCATTACCGCCTTTTAACATCTTTTATTCCAATTTCTTTTCACAGTCCCCACTCTTAGAAAATGCTTCATCTTTCCCCGTCGTGTATGGTTCTCTCTGATGGCTGACTGTAGAAAAGTTTCCAAGAAGGAGACAGTTGATAAAACACCCCATTCTAAAAGCAGACTCCTTCTCTGCTACAGTGACCAGATCATAAAAGTTTAACCAGACTTTATGCGGATGGTGGCTGCCCAGACCTGGCACCTCCTTTTGCTCTGCACCTTTAAGATTTGTCAAGGCAGGGACCTGAGCTTTCGCAGGGGACGGTACTCTACTAGGGACCCTATGATGTTTAATAAATATCAAACTGCTGTCCTGGTGTCCCTGAGCAATTGAAAGAGCCTGCATGCTGTGATCAGATAGTTCCATCCTGGGTATGTTTTTAACACCTGACCTTACTCCAGGGACTGTTAGGGGAGTTCTGTCATCATGCCAACTGGGGCAATGATGTTCAAACTTGTCACACATCTGCCTAAATCTCCTGTCATATCAGAGGGAACCTTGGCGGTGAATATCTTGGGGCTGCTTTGGTTTTCCTAGTGGCATGCTACAGCCAGCTTAGGCTGCACTGGAGCTCTGACGCTGCAGCTCCCCAGCCTCGTGGCTCCCATCACGCCCCACCCACCCCACAGCCCAGCCTTCCTGACGTGCCTTATGGGGCAACTGCAGAGGAGCCCTTAGATGGCTTTCCCTTCTCCTGTCCTCTTTGGTATTCTTTCAATATACTTTTCATTCCCTATTGCTCCTTTTTTCTAAGAAAGGGGAGAAAGATAGGAAGAAAAGTATTCTAAACAAATAAAAACATGTCCACTTTTAATATACTTTTGCTTACGCCTACAAAGACTTTCTTCCCTAAATTCATCTTCCAAAGATATTGTTTTGGTCTCTTGCTCCAAAGATAGGAAGAAAAGTATTCTAAACAAATAAAAACATGTCTACTTTTAATATACTTTTGCTTACACCTACAAAGACTTTCTTCCCTAAATTCATCTTCCAAAGATATTGTTTTGGTCTCTTGCTCCAGGAGTCAGTGCCATATATTCCTCCTTGTGTCACCTGTCATCTTCATCTATGCACTATCTACCTCCAAATCCAATTCAGAATTGTCCCCTAGGTTCAAAGAACTTTCCACAGAAATACTCCTCCTAATGAAATCTCTTTAGGATGAAATACTCCTAAGCCTCAACTCCCTTCTTCACTGCTTCTTCTCCCTTTTATTTACTTTTCCTTATTTCCATTTATACACTTAGCATTTCCCTGGTCTTATGTATCAAAGCTGATAATAAATGAAAAAATTCTTCATAAACTGCTGAGTGCAGTATCAACATACAGAGTTATAAAATCAATACATTATTATGTTTAGGATACTTTGATCTGACAGCACTTACTCCATTGTATAGCCCAGCTGCAGATATTACTCAAGAAAGACTCAGAGGACAGCCACATGCCCCTGGTCAACTAGTGGAGGTTAGTGTCATCAAAATAGGTTGTAGGTAATAACTGTATTTGTTATCAAGACTTTGATGGCCAGGACAAGTCTTAATAATAATGTAGTTATTACCAGCAACCTAATTTCATTAATTGCCCCAAATTAATGGCCTCTCTGGATCCACATCTTTCATAATCTAACTGTGCCATTCTCCCATCAAGGGGTAGACTCTATTTTCCCAACCCTCGAATCTGAACTGGCCTTGATGACTTGCTTTGGCCAATCGTATGTGGTGGAAGTGATGGTGTGCTAGTTCTGAGCCTAGGCTGTTGGAGGTCTTCCGTAACTCTCTTGCTTCTTTATCTTCACTGTGATAATATGCCTGGACCACCCTAAGAACAAGTCTGGGCTAGCTTGCTGGAGCATGGAGAGACTTGTCTGCAGGCATTGGATACTCACAAGTGTGAGGGTGCCCAGTGGAGATGAGCAGAACCACAGATAGAGGTACGTGAGTGAGCTTAGCTGAGAACCAAAAAATTGCCCATCTAACCAGGTACATTAGTCAGGTACTGTAGAGAAGCAGAATCAATGAGATATGCACATGTGTCTATATCACACACACACACACACACACACACACACACACACACAAACACACACACACAGAGCAAACACAGAAGTGGGGAGAGGAAAAGAGAAAGAAAGAGAGAATGATTCCAAGAAATTGGCTTACACGATTGTGGAGGCAGGCAGGCCTATATGCAGGGTGGGCTACCAGCTGGGAAACTCAATCAGGGTTTCTATGCTGCAGTCCTGAAGCAGAATTCCTTATTTGGAAAACCTCACTCTTTGCTCTTAAGGCATTCAACTGATTGGATGAAGCCTTCCCACATTATGGAGGGTCATCTGCTTTACTTAAAATCTATAGATTGTAAATGTAAATCACATCTAAAGAATATCTTCAAAGCAACATCTAGACTAGTGTTTATTAAACAAGTAGGCACTGTAGCCTAGCCAAGTGGATGAATAAAATTAACCATCACACCATGTATCTGTGAACAATGATAAAAGTTTATTTTTATGTCCCTAAATTTGCTATATAGCATTACCATGACAAAAGATATACTAAGCCAAAACACACTTCTTTTCTTCTAATGAGCTAGTTTTTTTTTTTTTAGCTTTAGCAGATCATGGGTTGGATTCCCCCTTCAGACTTCTCTTTTTTTTAACAAGCATATTCACATTTATTTGTTCAAATAGTAAATCATAAACTGAATAACAGGTGAATAACAAAATACTCTGTAGAAAGTAGGGCTTCAAATTTTCACAAAAATTGGAGATGTAAAACTTATTAAAATTTACATATTTCATTTTATAATCTCTACAGTTATTTGAAATACCTCTCTAAAGTCTTCCAAAAGCATGCAAATAATCAAATTAATTTCAACAGAGGAAAATGAATGAACTTTTCAAACGCAAATTAATTTCTAAGCAATTCGACAAGTCCACTTAATAAAAAGAAATCAAGAACAGAAATTAAATATCTAAGCTTAGCAACATAAATTGCATGAAAAATCAATAATAGAGAATATAAACACAAGGGGACTTTAAAAACTGTGAAAAAATAGAACTGAAAGATAATGGAAATCTTTCTATGAACTTTCTTTTCTTTGCTTAAATTTTTTCTTTCTCTTTTTAAAAAAAAGACTAAGATCAGAATAAACATGTTCTCTGACCACAATAACAGAAAGAAATTTAGAAAACTCACAAGTCTGAGGAAATTAAACAACACTCTCCTAAATAAAAGATGCATAAAAAGAAAAATCACAAGAAAATTAGTACTTTGAGATAAAGATCAAAACACAAATATAAAAATCTTTAAGATGCAGGGCTCATGCAGTGCTTTGGTGAAAATTTCTACTTGTAAACACCTATATTAAAAATAAGAAAAATCTCAAATCAGTAAGGTACTTACATTTCTACCTTAAGAAAATAGAAAAAGTAGAGCAAACTAAACCAAAAGCAAATGTAAGTAGGAAATAACAAAGATTACAAAAGAAATATAGGAAATATGGAATTAAAAATCAATGGAGAAAATCAACAAATCCAAAAGTTGATTCTTTAAAAAATCCACAAAATTTGCAAATCTGTATCTAGACTGACCAAGAAAAAAGAGAGAAGACTGAAATTACTGAAATCAGAAATAATAGGGGCATTATTACATTGTCACTATGGCTTTTTCTGGTGGTAAGATTTAGTTTTTTTCTCTTTCTCATTTGCATTTTTGTTCTACCAGCGGGTTTTGTTCTTTCTTGTGTATTCATGGTAGTGCTTATTGTTTTTCAGATTCTAGATGCAGGACTTCCTTGAAGATTTCTTGTAGGGCTGGTCATGTGGTGGTGAACTCCCACAGCTTTTGTTTGTCTGGAAAATACACTATTTCCCCCTCATTTCTGAAGGATAACCTTGCTGGGTATAGTATACTTGGCTGGAAGTATTTTTTTTTTTCTTGTAGTTTTTTGAGTATATCATCTCATTTTCTTCTGGCCTGTAGAGTTTCTGTTGAGAAGTCTTGTATTAGTCTGACAGGAGCTCCCTTATGGGTGACTTGACATTTTCTCTTGCTTCTTTTAAGATTCTCTCTTTGTCTTTGAGTTTTGCCAGTTTGACTATAACATGTCTTTGAGAGGATCTTTTTGGGTTGAATCTGTTTGGGGATCTTTGAGCCTCCTGGATCTGAAGGTCATGTCTCTCCCTATACCTGGCAAGTTTTCTGTTATTATTTAGTTGAATTGATTTCCCATAGCTTTTCCTTTCTCCTTCCATTCTGAAATACCCATGATTCAAATTTTTGGGTGCTTAAGGTTGTCTGCTAGTTCTCTTAATTTTCTTCATTTAATTTTTTTTTTTTTTGTCTGCTTGGGTTATTTCAAAAAGACTATTGTCAAGTTCAGAATTTCTTTCTTTGTGCTTAAGGTTGTCTGCTAGCTCTCTTAATTTTCTTCATTTAATTTTTTTTTGTCTGCTTGGGTTATTTCAAAAAGACTATTGTCAAGTTCAGAATTTCTTTCT
>NW_007748580.1:0-4581 GCF_000696425.1 Galeopterus variegatus
TTTTTTTTGCCAACTTGGCCCTACCTCAACAGGACGTCTGGGCACACCCCACAGAGTACATGGACTCCATTCACTTTAGCATTATCATTCCTTCATAGAGAAAGAAGCTGAAGCTCTGAGGAGGTTGAATGATTTGGCAAAGGTTACAAGGCCACTGGGAGATCATGCCTGGAAGCACATCTCCCTGACTAGAAACCTCAAGTCTGCAGAAATGACTATGCTAAAGGCATCGGTAGGATAGATGGATGTCCTTGTCTGTGCCCTTTAGTCCAGTTTCTGATGACCTGCACCAGGCAGGTCTAAACTCAGATGCCCAAAGGCCTGCAGGCATCTGTCCTGAAAGTCAGCAAGAGCCACACATTGCCAAGTGATGCACATAGTCTCAGATGGATTTGGTGAGAATAATAGCACTTCCCCCAGATATATTTGAGTATACAGGGTACAGACACACAATGACGTCTTATTTCAGCATCTCGACAACTACACTAAGAAGGCATTATTGTTGTATATATTTTACAGGCCAAGAGACTGGGTCTCAAATATTTAAGAGACTCCCCCAAGGTCACTCAGCTAATTCCTGGAAGAGCCAAAACTAGAATCCAGAACTCCTGACTCCACATTCTGTGTTTTTCTTCTGCACTACATGAAATGGTACAAAATGCAAATTAAATGGTTATCCACTGGCTTATGTAATTCTGGCATGCTTCCAGCTAAGTCTTCTCGACTATTGATAAAATTCAGAAGTGTCCTTCAGTCGTCCCCCACCATTCCTTCTCAGTCCCTGGGCTTTGCCTGGAGAGGGAGTGTGGTGAAAGGAGAATAACTGAGTCCTCACTAGGGACAAGGCCTTGATCAAGGATATGCAGGCAGTAACTCATCCCAGTGCATCTCCCATGGGGCTGTCCTGGAATCCTGGCAGATCCTCAGGAACATGAGTGATGAATAGCATACCCCCAAGGGCTAGGTCCCAGGCAGGTTCTCATGGGAGAGCTACAGGTATGGCTCATAGGACCCGCTGTGTCCAGAAGGACAAGGACACCCTGTTGTTAATTTGCATAAGTAAAGGCTAGATTGGAGTTAGTAGACAATTAACAATATGTATTAAGAGTCATTAAAAAATTCAGGCCATTTAACTTAATAATTCCATTTCCAGGAATTCGTTCAAAAAGGTATTAATCTGGTATGCATAGAAAGATCATCTGTGAAGAGGATTGCATCACAGTGTAGTTTACATTGGGGGAAAAAAGTGGACACAACTTAAATTACAGCAACAGAGGATTGCTTAAATAATTCTGGTACAATAACACATTAGAATTCTCAAAACCAACTATTGATATCCTGGGGAAATGTCCAAGACAAAACATTAAGTTATAAAATCAGGACTCTAAACGAGGTGTATAAATACTTATGCACACACTTAAACTCATATATACACATGCAGACACATATTGCATTTTAAAAGCTAGAAAGAAACCATAATACAGTGGTTATCTCTGATTATGGGATTACGGGTAATTTGGGGGGTTTTTTAAATATATTTGGCATTTTTCTGTATTTTTAAGTTTTCTACAATGAACTTTTTTTTTTTCAATTTAATAAAAAGTTTGGTTTAGGTTTTTTGGGTTTGTCTTATGTTGATTTTTAAGAGAGAGAAGGCCACCCAGGTCAGAGGCAGGAATAGCTGTGAAAAATGAGAACAGGAGCCTTTGAACCGGGAGCAATGTCGGGAAGGAAGGGGGATGCCCTGGGCAGGCTGGGCCTGACAGACTGCTCGGAAAAGCCACAGGGATCAAAGCCCAGGGGGTAACTTCTCTAGATCCAACATTCTTTTAAGAAGGCAAATGGAGTCTCAGACCTGTCCCAACACATCTTAAAGTGGCCTGGTCATAGTGCCAGAGTCTTAGCAGAATGAGCTACCTAATACAGGCTGAGCATTAGTTATACTGGGTACAAGGTGGGGCTGGGGGAAGGAAAGGTAAATCCTGGCCCCTGTCCTCAGGGTACTTACAGTCAATATGAGGAAGCAAGACAGCCATAAAAAGACAACCTAGCACTGTGAGGGTCATTCCACAAACATCCTCCAGACCCCAGTACAAAAGCTCCATCTTTCAGCTCCATTAAATTAGGCAAGACACAAAACACCAACCAAAAAAACACAGAAATAAAAGTACATTTTTAAAAAAGGCAACATTGAGGAATACAGAAAAGCAAAAGTCCCCAAACTGATGGATGTTTCGTCCCAAAGGACACTTGACCTTTCTAAGGCATCCTGCCACCAAGGAAGTCCATTATCCATGGCCCACAGTCCCCAAATTCTGCTCAGCACAGTCTGGAATGAAGGAGTTCATTTAATGAAAGCTTAACAGATTCATATTTATCTAAAATTCCACATCCCTTTCTGCCAAGAAGCTGTTTTGAAAGATGACACTCCCTTGATGTGAATTTGCAGCCTGCCCCATTAACGAGGCTTCACTCGGAAAACATTTTTAGATCAACCTTGTTCCAGACTCTTGCTCCCAAGGACATACCAGAAGAAACACTGCACCAGCTCAAACCTTTCTGAGCTCTTTGATGATCAGAAATGAGTGAAAATATTAGAATGCATGTTATTAATCCAAATATTCTCAACAACCTTCAAAGTGAACTATCCTCTGCGCTCCTGAAGCAAAGCTCCTGCAGAGCCAGCCCTTTGGCCCTAACTCGTACTAGCCAAGCCAACACCTTAAAAACAAACAGGCCCCAGAACAATGGGGGGAAACGTTAAACATCACAGGTGAGGAAAGGAAAAAGGAAGAGGAAACAGGTAAATGAAAGAAGGGGAATGAGGATTAGAAAACCAAGTGCAATTGGCACATGCCTCATTTTATAAAAAGAGGTTAAGGTGCTCCGATGACATAGCCTCCTCAAAGAGGACCCCTTAGTTCACCCTTTGCAAGTCTGGAGAGACCCCCAAGCAGCTGGCATCTGTGTTCTGCTCCTCTCGCAGATGGCTGAGGACACCAGAACTCCCCTCACCGTGTGCAGCTGCATTGCTCTTGGGTGTGCTAGGAGGGGTGTTTCCGTTTCCAGACCTCGCAGCCATTTGCTCTCAGATAAACAAACATCTCCTCAGCCTTTGCCAACTTCCTCCAGTCAGAAAGTCGTAAAGCTGAATTAGTAGCATTTCAATCACTTCGGTGACAAGCTGGTGACAGGCTGGAATACAAGGAGGGAAGCAATCAAATGTTGTTACAGGAAAGGGGCATGAAGGGAGAATAATAACAGAGTGGTATAGTAATAATCATCATCACAACAGCCCCCACTTATACAAAGTTTATAATTGCCAATGTAGCAGAATGAACAAGCGCACCTGTCTGCGGCCAGAATTCCAGCTCCTCCACTTTCTGGAAGTGTGACTGTGAGCAAGTTTCTGGACCTCTCCGAGCCGTGGTTTTCCATCTGTTGAAGGTGGATTACAATCTCCATTTCATGAGACGGTCAAGCAGTTTGAATCAAACAATGTCTGTAAGGCATTTGCATAGCATTAGAAGTATTATTAGTAATAGAAGTAGTACTAGTATTGATATTATAAGTAGTATTTTCTATCATTTCAGCTAGTGTTATGTGCTATTTCATTTTACCTCAGGTAGGAAAGATATTTTTACTCTTTTTACTTGAAAGTAAAACAGACTCAGAAAGGTTAAATGTCTTCCCCAATAAATTTAAGTTAATGGGGGAAACAAGGGCTATGTATTAGTTTCCTATTGCCTCTGTCACAAATTACTACAAATTTAATGGCTTAAATCAACACAAGTTATTAACTTATAGTTCTGGAAGTCAAAAGTCCTAGAATCAAGGTGTCAACAGGGCTGTGTTCCTTCTGGAGACCCTGAGGAGAGACTCCACTTCTTTGCCTATTTCAACTTCTAGACACCGCCTGCATTCCTTGGCTCGTGGCCCCTTCCTATATCTTCAGAGCCAGAAGTGTAGCATCCTTCAATTTCTCTGACTTTAACTCTCCTGTGTCTCTCTTATAAATACTCTTGTGGTTACACTGGGCCCATCCAGATTATCCGGGATAATCTCCCCATCTCAAGATCCTTAATTTGGTCACACCTACAAAGTCCTTTCTGCATATAAGGTAACATATTCACACGTTCTTGGAAATGGGATGTGGACATCTTGGGTGAGGAAGGGGGGTCATTATTCAGCCTATCACAAAATATAACTATTTGGGGGTGGATTGTGTTTTTTTGTTTGTTTGCTGTTTGTTTGCTTTTGTTTTGCTTTAAACTCTTCCATGTATTTATTCAGCAAATACCATAGAGCAGCTACTATGTGCAGGGCATACTTATAACCTGCTCCTCTCTGGATATAAACACAACAGAATCAAGCTTCATTAGTGTGAAATAAAATAAAAGAGGTCTGTACATATGTATCCTAAAATATCACTGAAACCCAGATTTTATTTATTTTTTGTCCTTTTTGAGACCGGCCGCACCGCGCTCAGCCAGTGAGCACTGTGAGCGCACCGGTCATCCCTATATAGGATCCGAACCCGCAGCGGGAGCCCCAGCGCCGCACTCTCCCGAGTGCGCCACG
>NW_007748580.1:5117-6834 GCF_000696425.1 Galeopterus variegatus
AAACCCACCTCAACCTGGCTAAATCATTTGGGAACAGTTTGGTCCTTCTGAAGCTTGCTTTAAAACTTTGTTAGGCGGGCAGAACAGCCTTTAGTCTAGGGCTAATTTGCCCCTAGATCCTGAACAATACTGCTTACACTGTTAATAATTACAATATGATGACAAAACAGCCATGTCCTGCACTGTGCATCACCAAGTCTCCTTTCAACAACTGTGTTTGAGTAGAACCGTTTTCTGCCTCACCTCATTCTCTTACCTACTCACAGAGTGAAGTTCCCCAATGTCTTAACAAATACTTAACATTTGGTGCCAGCTTTGCACACCACCAGGGCTCTTGACTCCAGCTCACCAAGGCTTGCACCGCTCTCCCCACTACATGCCACAGCACACTGAGCCCCACAATATGCTGCTAGGCCATTGTTGTCATAACTCAACACATCCTCACCCAGGAGGGCATATAGCCCTAAAGCCTCTTACGTGACAAAATCAAATCTCAGATTCAACACTAAAAAATACCTTGCTTTTCTGGAGTGAACTTATTCAAAGTTCTCAGAAGAACTTCAAAGAGAATTTTTAGGCCACAGTTCCCAGTGTCAAAAGCTTCAGCCTTAGAGAATTGCAGGGATGTTTGAAACCCTGCCTACAATTCTAGGAAACACCCATTGTATGGCAGCTCCTTTCCCACACGAGTATGAGAATGAGGCTGTGACCCTGGAAATTGAACATGGGGGAACAGAAACCCTGCTGCAACTATCTTGCATTGACTTTAGACACAAAAACACTCAGGGACGTTTGATATGCTGTCACAGTCGAATAAAATAATAACATGTAAGCATTTCAAAGAGATCCCACTGACATCCCACTTGTGATCCTGACAAGAAGCCTGTAAGTAGGAGAGGCAGGCATCACAGTTCCCAAGTGACAGATGAGGAAAAGAGCCTCACAGAGGTTACGTGATTTGAACAAGGTCGGACGGCTCTTTGGTGGCAGAGTGGGGCCCTGAACCCAGGTCTTCTTACTTGTGGTCAAGAGTTCTTTTCATTCGGCCCCGCTTGCTGTCCTTCTGTCTCAGAAAAGGAATGAGAAACCAGGGTTTCTCAACAGCAGCACAACTGACATTTTGGGCTGGATAATTCTTTGTTGAGGGGGAGGGGGTCACCTGTGCATTGTAGGATGTTTAGCAGCATTTCTGGCCTCTACCCACTAGATGCCAGTAGCACCCCCCTTACCCCAGCTTTGACAACCAAAAATATCTCTAAATGATGCCATGTTGCCAAATGTCCCCAGGAGGGTAAGGGGGAGCACGCCCACCCCTCTGTTGAAAACCACTGCCCTAAATGATGCCAGAGAATGCTGTCCGCTTGTTTGAGAAAGCAGCAGTGATCAAGTTTGTTCTGTAAAAGGAGAAACAACATCAGAAGAGGGACTTGTGTGTATGTCAGTGAGTCTGGGACCAGCGAGCTCCACAGTGGGAGGTGAGAACTGGGCAGCACCAGGGAGCTGTCTAAAAAGTCCTCTTCTTGACCACTGTAGTAGATTGAATTATGTCCGCCAAAACTCAGTGAAGCTTGAATTATGTCCCCCAAGTTTTATGTGTTAGAAACTTGGCCCACACTATGAGTGTTAAGAGGGTGGGAAATCCTATTATGGTAATTGAAAGTGGAGCCTTGAAGAGGTGATTGGATTGTAGGACCGTGCAGTAGTGAATGGATTAAAA
>NW_007748580.1:11485-11737 GCF_000696425.1 Galeopterus variegatus
TCCAAAGAGCCTGGCACATTTTAGCTGCCAGTGTGAACTGTGAGTTCCCAGAGATGCCGACAGCACTTTCCAACATTCGTCTCTTTTGACACATTTTAAATAGCCCGGCTCCCAGTGCTCCGTGAGCTCCAGTCCAGATGGACCGGCTGCTGGAGAAGTGGCAGGCTCACAAAGGCCTCTGAGAAGCCCTGGGGGGACTTCTAACAAAGCTTCCTTCACCTCTTCCAAATCGGAGCCAACCAAGAAGGCACG
>NW_007748581.1:0-253 GCF_000696425.1 Galeopterus variegatus
TCTAGTATAACTGGTATATTGGAACAGAAAGCCACCTACAATCATGTAAAAGACCTACAATAATGTCACTACACCTTTGGGTGACAGGCTGTTGCTATGTTTTACAGAATTAGTATTCCCTATCAGGGAAATGCAGTGGCCAAGGCCATATTGCGACATTTTACAACCCTTTTCTGAGGGCTCTATTTAATTAATAAAAGCTGTTTGTAAGGTAATCCAGAGAATATTTTGTCAAGGATCATGTCTGTTAACT
>NW_007748581.1:3191-4421 GCF_000696425.1 Galeopterus variegatus
TTCTTAGCATGAATCAAGGAAGTGGCACCAAATATACTAGTAATTATTGTATTGTTCACCTCACACAGAGAAGGAAAAAAAAGCCAATTTCACTGAAGAATGTCTTTGATGAAGCTGGAAAAATTATTAATTGTATTACATTTCAGCCTGAAGTACACATCTTTTTAATATTCTGTGTCATGAAATGGGAGGTACCTATGAAGCACTTTGCTGCATAGTGTAGTAAGCGACTGCTAAGAGCGAAAACACTCATGTGATTGAGTCGCAAGCTACACTAGCCACTTTTGCAGGGAACGTAACTTTTACTTAAAAGAATGATGGACAAACTGCGGTTATTCAAACTTTGTTATTTGGCACTTTCTCAAAAATGAACAAAGAGAGCCTGTCATATCATTGAAAACAACCAATAGTATTTGTTGCCAATAATAAAATTTGATCTTTCAAGTGAAATTTAGAAGTTTTTAAAAACTTGAACTTATGTCTTCCAAGTAATTAGAGACTTTTCTAAAGAGAATAATGGTATATTAATAAATTGAGTTTTTGATGTTATATAATAAATGTCAAATTAGAATAAGGTGTGTAACTCAGTGAACCAATCTTTTCCAAATGACCAAAATGCATGACATTACAAAATCATGCATGGATAAAAGATCCATTCAAAGTGAAAAGGAGACCAATAGACTTTGATGTAAAAGAACACAAAAAGTTTATTGATTTTTCAGATTACACATTGAAACTAAACTTTAAGAATTTACCACTCGTCAAGTTTTAGCAAAGTATCAAAGAAGAATATCCACAATTACCTGAGAAATTTACTAAAATAATACAAGGATACTTCAGAAAGTTCATGGGGAAATGGAATTAAAAGATAATATGAATCTTTTCATGAACTTTTGAAGACCCCATGTGTGTGTGTGCAAGTGGTATATTTGTATAGGTATATTTGTATGTGTATGTATATACATACACACACACACATGAATGACTGGATTTTACACATATACTTTAACCCAAAATAATTTATTGCAACATATTGAATGCAGAGGTAAATGTGGAGCCTATTGCAAAAAAAAGCAATGCCACTTTTTTTCTGACATTTTTGTTTTGAAAATAGTTGTTTTCAGAAAAATATGTTCTTAGATATTAACATGTACTAGGTTTATTAGTGTTATTTTTTTTTCCTTTTTGTCTTTTTTACTGACTGGTAACGGGATCGCAACCCTCAGTGTC
>NW_007748581.1:4499-6174 GCF_000696425.1 Galeopterus variegatus
TTTTTACTGACTGGTAACGGGATCGCAACCCTCGGTGTCGCGCCCGCACCGCGCTCAGCCAATGAGCAGGAACCAGTCTCCACATGGGATCTGAACCCTCGGCGGGAGCGCCACCACACTCCCAAGTGGCACACTCTCCAGTGCGCCACCAGGCCGGCCCTATTAGTGTTGTTTTTAAATGAAGTAATAAACAAAAATTATAAGAATTTTCCAATTTTAATTTTTAATATATAAATGTCAATAGATACAACGCACATAAACAAAAGCTCTTTAGGGTCCCTAATTTTTAAGAGTTCAAAAGGTCCTGAGACCAAACAGTTGGAGAACCACTGTTCTAAGAAGGCACAGACAGACTTATAAATAAGTGATTCTCACCTACTACAGAAAGGGCTATGGTAGGAAGAAGTGCAAAATAACATGCGAGGCTACAGGAGCAGCATCGAGCCCAGTCTTGGAAAATCAGGGGAAGCTCCCTGGAGGAGGTTATCTTTTTTTTTTTTTTTTCTTTTTGTCTTTTTTCGTGACCGGCAACGGATCGCAACCCTCAGTGTTGCGCCCGTACCGGACCGGGACCGGCTACGGGATTGCAACCCTCGGTGTTGCCCCCGATCCTCGCTCAGCCAGAGAGCCGCCGGTCTGTATGTGGGATCCGAACCCTCGGTGGGAGCGCCACCGCGCTTCCCAAGTGGTGCACTACAGCAGTGCACCACCGGGCCGGCCCTGGAGGAGGTTATCTTTAAGCTTGGACTCGATAGATGTGAAGTTAGCAAGATAAGAGGGCTGGGATGTTCAAGGTAGAATGAAGAGTTTCTGCAAAGGTCCAGAGGAAAGAGAGAGTATGGCTCATTCATGAAGATAAAAGTTATTGGTAGAGTTAGAGAATAGTTTGTGATAACTTAGATTGTACTGTTTCAGTAAAATAAGCATACATATGTTTCAATAAAATAAGCGTATATATGTAGTGAAGGGTTAAAAATTAACTCTGATCTCAAGAATAAGTAATACCATTAAGAGAAAAAGCGAGCTGGAAGTGGTGTCTGGCATGCTGTCTCTATTACAGAAAGTTTAAAAGGGCCACCTTAATAATTTGTCACAAATATATAATTAAAAGTTATAAACAATATATGACTTGATAGCTAAATTTAATTAAGCCAAAATTTAGACTATCTTTAGAAGTTCTTTTTTCATATTTAAAAGAACTCTAATGATATGTTTAAAGTCTGATTTGAATTGGAAATAATACAAGCATTTAGTTTAAAGCCTCATATAAATACTCTATTTTCACCCAGATTAGTGGTAGTTATTTCATGAGTTTCGGTCATGTCCAACATTAATTTTCTCTAAAAGTGGCATAGAATGTAAGGTAGACTTCTTCATGTCTTGGTGGCCTCTTTGTCATGTTTGCCATATGGCCAAGTTTCCTAATTTTCCACTTCTGTCCTCTTTTAATAGTGTCTTCTTCCTACTGCACTAAAGAAAATCTTTAAATCAAATGCCCCTCAAACCTCCACCAAGAGCACTGTGTTGGCAGATTCCAAGGTAGACATGCACTTTGAAGATGAAGCCAGGTAACCAGCAAGGGTAAGGGGCATGTCCATACTCAAAGTTCTTGGTTTATTCTATGGATATTCATGAGCTGGAACATGGCTTCTGAGGGTGATTTTTCTCTTTTTGG
>NW_007748581.1:7005-7424 GCF_000696425.1 Galeopterus variegatus
TTTTTTATGGCCTATTATACTTTAAGGCATTAGCAAAAACAAAAGTAGAGCAGCAAAAATATATCAAAGTAAATAAAACTAATTTAAAACTAACATTGGCTCTTAGTTTATGGGCACTGCCTATACCTCCCAAAAGATTTTAAAATACACTAAACATTTAAATATGCTGTATCCTCAGCAACTAGCACTGTGTGTAACATGCAGTGAGTATACAATAAATGCTGAATGAGTGAAATGAATGAATGACTGAACCCTATGGCATAGAAGTAATAGATATCCACATTTTTCAAGTGAGAAAATTGAGACACAGGGAGGTGAAGCAGCTTGTCCAATAGTTAAATAAAGGGTGAGGCTGGGCTTTGAAGTCTGGTAACCTGACTATAAACTCACTCGATTAACCTCTGCACCATACTGCAACA
>NW_007748581.1:7887-9452 GCF_000696425.1 Galeopterus variegatus
AGTCATGATGATTAACATAATTTGAAGTTTCTAATACTTGAAAGGCAGTCGATTTTTATATTTACCACAGGAGGGCATACGGTTTAAAAGGTTGAGAAATGACATTTTCATCCTGTTTCTTCAAGGTTGTAATACTACGATTATCTATTAGTGATAATTTTAATAATGTCCTGTGCTTGTTTTGCATTCTGGAAAATGAGAGCATGGAATTTAGAGACACAATGTTTCTGAAGCCGACCACACACTGTGAAGGCAGTACAAATGCCCATTACAAGTCTGGTCATCATCCCACGCTCCTTTAGTTCTGGCAGATTCTTCACAGTCTTTACTGCCAGTGGAATCTCTTACATCTGTCCACTGCGGTGGCTGGCTTCTCGCTCCCTCATGCGGACAGAGAAATGGTGGTTCAAGGGCATTCAAGATGCCATCTCATTCCACATAGAGTCTGTGCCACTTCACAGTTCTTTGAGCTGTGTTTTGGCCAGTGAACTTTCCCTTATTCCCCTCTAAAGAATGCTGTATCATCACCCTGCCGCCCCATACACACAGGGTAACTGTGTGGTGATAGAAGTACTTATTAATTTGATTAAGGTAATCATTGCACAATGTATATGTATATCAAATCATTACATTGTATACGTTGAGTATACACAATTTTTATTTGCCAATTATACCTCAATAAAGCTGAAGAAAAAAGAAAAAAAAAAGAATGTTTAAAATAGTAATTCTCCACTCTTCCTAGTTTCCCATATCTGGACTTCAACCTTCTGGATAGTGAGCTTTACAGAGTAGGAACCAAGTCTGTTTTTCTCATCATTGATTCTCCAGGAACTCCAACAGTATCTGGTACATGGCAGATGCTTATCAAAGACGTGTTGACTGAATGAATGTATGAATGACTAAATAAAAATCCCACCAGTATAATCACAAGGGTCCTTATGAAAGAGAGACAGGAGTGTNCTCAGAAGTGAGACCTGTGGCTGGAAGACAAGCACAGTGGCCTCATGTACAAATGATATAAATATTGGCCTCTTCCACACTTCCACACTGTGTGCCACTACACTCTACCATCATGAGTAAAAGAACCACCCAGGTCAAATCCAAAACCTTATTTTACAATTGCCCTTTCTTTTGCTTTGTTTTATTTTATTTATTTATTTATTTATTTTTAACATTTTTTTTCCTTTTTGTCTTTTTTACTGACCAGTAATGGGATCGCAACTCTCGGTGTTGCGCCCGCACCGCGCTCAGCCAGTGAGCGGGAACTGGTCTCCATATGGGATCCGAACCCTCAGCGGGAGCGCCGCTGCACTCCCAAGCAGCGCACTCTCCAGTGCGCCACTGGCCGGCCCTATTTTATTTTATTTTAAAAAATCTATTTGGCAATGATTATTCGTTTATTCATTTTTATTTATTTTATTTATTTATTTTTTTTTTTGGAGGCTGGCCAATATGGGGATCCGAACCCTTAGCCTTGGTGTAATAACACCACTGGTTTGTTTTTAGTCATGATGATTAACATAATTTGAAGTTTCTAATACTTGAAAGGCAGTCGATTTTTATAT
>NW_007748581.1:11025-11736 GCF_000696425.1 Galeopterus variegatus
AAGTAACTAATCCATAAGCAACTGTGGAATTCAAAACAGAACCAAACTCCTTTCAGAAATGACACAACCTGAAATACCATCTAATGGGAAATCAGATACTTGCTGACCACGAGATTTGAGAGAAATTGCCCACCGTTTCTAAAGGACAACTTTGATTTGATCACTATTTAAAAACCCAGTGGTTTTAAGATGTTCTTGCTAAGCTCCAACTTATTTAGAGGGGGAACACCATGTACCCTACTGTGCTTTATATGAGAAGCGCAAAAATGAGAAATGCCAAGGCACGCGGCTTCACAGCAGTCCCAATCCTCCAATCTGTTCCAGCCCAATTCTACCCATTTCCTAGCTCATAATGTGGGGCAGGATTAAGGCACAGACACCCAAAGTGCCACGCTCCACTAGAGCTTCCCAGAAGGAACTTCACAAGGAATTCTCTCTCTGTGTGTCTAACCCTCCTCTGCTAGTTTCCTATTGCTGTTGTGACAAATTACCACAAATTTAGTGGCTTAAAACAACACAGATTTGTTATTTTACAATTCTGGAGGTCAGAAGTCTACACTCAAGATGTCAGCATGGTTTTGTTCCTTCTGAAGCCTCTAGGGGAAATTCATTTCCTTGCCTTTCACAGCTTCTAGAGACCATTTACATTCCTTGTCTCATGGCCCTCTTCTCCATGTTCAAATCTCAGTCTTCTCTCTCTCTCTCTCTCTC
>NW_007748582.1:0-347 GCF_000696425.1 Galeopterus variegatus
TGAAACATAAAACAGGGGTTTTTCAATGTAGCGCTCTTTGTAGCATTTTCAGTAATTATTGCATAAAACCTAGTACAAAATTTATTAAACTATTTTCGAATATAAATATTGCTTTATTTATGTTGAAATATTCATTGAATTCATGCATCAAAGATGCAAAACACTTTCTAATAATTTGAAAGAAAACTAAGTGAATAATAAGATTTAAAAAAATTATTGTAAGGTTTTTAAAAAATAGATAACTTATCATCAATACGAAACAAGAAACAGCTTATTTCTTTATCAAGCAAGACAGCTTTAATCTTGAAAACTGAATCAAATTTGTTCTGTGCTGATACTATTCAACA
>NW_007748582.1:5478-6089 GCF_000696425.1 Galeopterus variegatus
GCAACAGGATCGCAACCCTCGGTGTTGCGGCTGCACCTCGCTCAGCCAGTGAGCGGGAACCGGTCTGTATGTGGGATCCGAACCCTCCGCGGGAGCGCCACCACGCTCCCAAGCGGCGCACTGTAGCAGTGCACCACCGGGCCGGCCATGATGAAAGTTTTAAGGGCTACATGCTGACTAAAATAAGAAGACAGTTTTCAAGTCATTGTGAAAGTATGTTGGAAAGAATGATTTTTGGTTTCAGTCAGATCTCTGCTAAAGTTTATCTAAATATTCCTACAGCATTCTATACTTATCATATTACATAGTTGTTAATTGGAAATGTTTGGAAAAAAAATTGACCTGACATAAGACTTAAGTAATCAAATATTACAGTGTTGAATCTAAGACACATAATGTTCATCATGAATTTGTACGTATTTTTATCTATTATACACAGAGGTGTACATGTTTTATGTGAGGTGTGGGAGAAGTTATAAGCATATAAACACCAGTCTTCAAAAATGGTTTTCATCAATACATGCCATTAACTGCCATTTTTCATGTATCGTGAAACATAAAACAGGGGTTTTTCAATGTAGCGCTCTTTGTAGCATTTTCAGTAATTATTG
>NW_007748582.1:8117-8444 GCF_000696425.1 Galeopterus variegatus
TTTGTTGAAGGATAAAGTGGGTTGCAGAAGTGCCTGTGATAAATTTCTGGTAGTTAAGTTGAAGCATTTTATCGTTTCTGAGATAATTTTTTTTTCTCTGTAAGAGGCAAATCTCCTTTCTTTTGAACAAGTCTCAAACAAAAGGCTAATCTCTCCATTGTCTTTTAAAACTTATCCTTTTATTATTTCCCAGAAAAGACCTTTCATGCATATTTAATGGCTGAATCTATAATTTGAATAAAAGTCAATGGACTGGGTAACTGAATAATTATTGTATGAAAATAATTGTTAAAAGGGCTGTGTAGGATTCAAAGATACAGAAGATAT
>NW_007748582.1:11371-11735 GCF_000696425.1 Galeopterus variegatus
GATCCTTTCTCTCATCGTGGCTTCTCATGCCTTCATGGACTCTGTAGGTCTCTCCTCCTCTTTCCCCAAGCTCTAGCAGCCCCATCTTGGCTGTCATTGCTTTTTAATAGTTGTAAATTGGTTGATTTGTGGGTGAGATTGGTGCTGGGGACCATCTGTTCCACCATCTTGACTGGAACAGGGGAGTATATCATTTTTGGTTATGATGAAAGTTTTAAGGGCTACATGCTGACTAAAATAAGGAGACAGTTTTCAAGTCATTGTGAAAGTATGTTGGAAAGAATGATTTTTGGTTTCAGTCACATCTCTGCTAAAGTTTATCTAAATATTCCTACAGCATTCTATACTTATCATATTACATAGT
>NW_007748583.1:0-657 GCF_000696425.1 Galeopterus variegatus
CCAGGGAACACATTTGGTGGAGGTCTTGGTGGTGGTGACAGTGATCCAGGGTCTCACATAGCAGAAAATGGCAGAGCAGAGAGAGAGAACTTCTCATGTGTTCTTCTTTTAAAGCCCTAATAACCACACCGCTGACCACTATTATTAATCCATTCACTACAGCATGGTCCTACAATCTAATCACCTATGCAAGGCCCCATCTTTCAATTACCATAATAGAATTTCCCACTCTCAATGGTTACAGTGGGGTTTTAAGCTTCAGTGATGTTGCAGTGGGGGGAATGGGGACATGTGGGGGGTATCCAGTCTATGGTAGTGAGTCTGTGGCTGAAAAATATCTTCAGTTTTTCATTGAGTAGATATAATTTCTCTTTCACTTTTGAAGGATAATTTTACTGGACACAGAATTCTAGGTTGCTGATTTTCTTTATTCTATGTTTTAAATATTTTACTTTATTTTCCCCTTACTTGCATGTTTTCTCATAAGAACTCCTGTGTAGTTTTTATTCCTGTTCCTTTCTAGCTAATTTGCCTCCCTTAGAGTCTTTCAAGAATTTACTTTTGTCTATAATTGTCTAGGGTTGAATGTGCCCCCCAAACTTAATCCCCACTTGCCAGTTGTCCCCTTTTTTCAATAGGACCCTTAGCATACTAGTG
>NW_007748583.1:2801-3298 GCF_000696425.1 Galeopterus variegatus
TATGGATAGGCTTAGAAAAGGGACAAGTGAGATATGTGCAGACACTGGAGAAGTTAAAATATGTACTTCAAAGAGATCGGCAAAGTTTTTTTCTGAAACCTTCTTTCCCTCTTTAAGAACGTTTTTTCTATTTTAAAAGTAATTATAAAAAATTTTGAAAACACAGAAAAAAATTAAGACAATTTAGGTCCCACTTAATCGTAACATCCAAGGTAATATCTGTTCCTGTTTCAGTGTATATTATTATATCCTTCCAGCAATTTGTTTTTCTAATAATGAGACGTAAGCCAGGGCTATCAGGCAAGACCTCTCTGCGGATTTAAACATTTGAGCCAAGACCTGAATGATTTTTTAGTGCGAAAGATGAAGATAGTATCAGTTAAGAGAATGTGAGAGCTGGGGAACTTTAACTGAAAGTTTAGAGTGAAGGGATATATGGGGGTTGATCGCCTCTGAGACCGCCATCAATTTAGGGAGTGTACATGAAATTTTGAAAT
>NW_007748583.1:5537-6194 GCF_000696425.1 Galeopterus variegatus
CTATTTGCTCCATTTGTTTATTTCTTTTTTATCTTCTCTTTCTTTGCTTCTCTAGTTTCATTTGAGCATTTGTGTATGGTTCCATTTTCTGTCTTTGACTATATGTTAATTATACTTCTTTTTAGAAAAATTAGTGGTTACCTTAGAGTTTGCAATATACATTTACAACTAATTTATATTCACTTTCAAGTGACACTATACTGCTTTACAGTAGTGCAGGTACCTTGTAGCAGAGTATTCGCAATTTCCTCCACTTATTCTTTGCTGTCAATCATCACAGATATTCATATTATATAGTTGTTCAATTGCTATTATTAATTCAAAGTGTTATCTATTATATATCTTAAGAAAAGAGAAAATAGAAAATTTTATTTAGCTTTCACTTATTTTTCTCTCTTGCTCTTTGTTTCTTTATGCAGATCCTAGTTTCTGACCTATATCATTCTTCTTCCCTCTGAAGAACTTCTTTGAATGTTTTTCTGCAAGGTGGGTGTTTTAGTCTGTTTCTGTTACTTGTAACAAAATACATAGAACTGGGTAATTTGTAAGAAAATGAAATTTGTTGCTCACAGTTTTTAGGCTAAGAAGTCTAAAGTCCAGGGAACACATTTGGTGGAGGTCTTGGTGGTGGTGACAGTGATCCAGGGTCTCACATAG
>NW_007748583.1:11504-11735 GCF_000696425.1 Galeopterus variegatus
TATTGTCTGAACATATCTTCAAAAGGCTGGAAAATGGATCCTGCTATTCCTATTCAGAGAAGAGACTTTACGTCAGTAGTAATCTTTATGGCAGAGAAACTGGGCATTAGAAGAAAGGTTATGAATTAACTTTAAAGTAGGACAGACTTGGATTTTAATCCTGACTCTGTTTGACTCTCTTTTGCCTTCTACCCAGACTAGGACTTGGGTCAAGCCAGAAATAGCTACAAG
>NW_007748584.1:0-2292 GCF_000696425.1 Galeopterus variegatus
AAACAAAGAGTACACTATAGAAAGGGAAGAAACCTGACAAACACAACATCAGCCGGATGATCAAGGTCAACACCAACTAAGTCATACTGACAATATGTCCCCTTGATGTGATGAAAACGGGAGTTTACCTCTCAGGTCTACCCCAGCCTAACCACAAGGGAAACATCAGACAAATCTCAATGGCAGGATATTCTATAAAATCCCTGACCTGTACTTCCCTACACTGTCACAGTCATTAAAAACAGGCAAGTCTGAGAAACAGTCAGAGCTAAGAGAAGTAAGTCTAAGGAGTCATGATGACTACATGTAATGTGATATCCTGGATAGGTTCCTGGGACAGAAAAAGGACATCAAGTAAAAACTGAGGAAATCTAAAGAAAGCATGGACTTCTGTTAATTTTTTTTAAAGTAAAATAAAGATAATGAACAGTAAAGAGAGCAGGGGACTATGAAAACGCAAAGAGAAGAGTTGGGATGAGCAGAAATTGCATGCTGCAAACCTTTTACTTCCAAAGAACGTTAGCAAAGGCAACATACACAGGAAATCATTCCTAAAATGTTTAAATAACAGCTTTGTAATGCGGAGATTAATTTTCCATGTTATCCTCTTACCAACAAGCTGCCTCAAGGTCAGATACTGACTAATCAAAACGACTTAGCAATTTTTAAACCAGTTTATTAGAAAATGAATTTTCAAAAGTTTTCATTCTCCATGCTTTCTGCACACAAAGTGATTGAGATGATCTTCTGTGACCACAGCCAGCTCCAGTCTGGGGCCAGAGATGATAAATGATTCATTTGGTCTGTCTTTTGGGCCAATGGTAGACAACATGATAATTGGATCACTGATAATCTAATATATTAAATAACAGCCTATTTAAAAAAATAGGTCTCTCCTAAAGATCTGGCTATACAGATCACACTGAAAGAAATGAACTATTTACCTCTCACCATCCTTCAGGTATCTCCTAACAAAGCCAGCCTTTCCTTGTACAATAGCAATAAACTGAGTTTTGCTATCCCCAAAATTAACAGCCATAAATGAAAACTACTATTTCCCTTTTAATACTTTACATGCAGTATAATTTCCCAATCAAACATTAAATCAAATACTAAAACCCACATATATCACAAAGCCAAAGTA
The DNA here is from genome assembly GCF_000696425.1 of Galeopterus variegatus. Taxonomy (NCBI): domain Eukaryota; kingdom Metazoa; phylum Chordata; class Mammalia; order Dermoptera; family Cynocephalidae; genus Galeopterus; species Galeopterus variegatus. Next base: position 1,145 of record NW_007748584.1, read on the forward strand.
ATTATACTAATGACCAACATACAGGAAAATAGAGCAAAGGTACCTTTTTTTTAAATTGGGATAAAACATACATAACAAAATTTACCACCTAAACCACGTACACTTAATTTTTATATGAGGAGTATATAAAATAATAAAAGTAAAAATGCTACCTATTATTACTAACTGAAGACATACAGAGGAATAAAAAATAATTAGTTGAGCTGTCCCCAGTGCAGGCTGAAATTTTCTTAAAATCTTCTAGGGCAATTTATAAAAATGTACACACTCTCCAAGGATCAGACCTCAGATTTCTGACTTAAAAAAAAAAATTCACTAAACACCTAGATGTCATACAATAGTCATCCCACTTCAGAGAGATTTGAATCTAATTTTTGTGTTTTCTTGAGGTATCTAAAATGCCTGGAGGTTATTTACAATCAGATATATCAATGATCTCAAATATCTTAAATTGAATTCAACATCTATTCCTCAAAATCAGACTTCTTTCTATACCATTATCTTCTCAGAGAATTTCCCCTCCAAATCTTCCCTCTCACCAAGTCCTGTCCATCTTCCTTGGCACTGCATTTCATGTGCATTTCTAATCCCCGCCCCTCCTCCAGTATTGGACCCTCTCATCTCACACCTGGACAAATACTGTTCTCCATTCCTCCAGCCTCTAATTCAGCACTGCCAGCTTAATCTTTCTAAAACTCTATTTAAGTGATGTCTATAACTCCCCCTATTAAAAATTCTCAAATCATGTTCGAAATTAAGTCCAAGTTCCTTGGCCTCACACCAAATACCCCACACAATCTGACCCCAACTACTGCTCTGCTGCAGCCCTGCCTGAATTTCTGGCAACCCACATTCCTTCTTGGTTTATGCTACTCCTTGACCTTGAATGCCCCTCCCCCCCAAATCTCCATTAGCCAAGAATGAAGAACTCATTATTCAGGTTCTTCTGAAGGAAGAAACTCAATTTGCTCATCTTCAAAATTGGAACTAATAAAAAGCCACATCATAGGGTTATGGTATAAATGAAAACAAGAAACATATGGAAAACGCCAAGCACATGGTCACTAAGATGCTATTTTATTCCTTTCTTTGTTCGTTTGTTCTAATAATAAAACAGGAAGAAAAAAGGAAAACTAATGTTTCTGAAA
>NW_007748584.1:2824-3504 GCF_000696425.1 Galeopterus variegatus
TCTTTGTTCGTTTGTTCTAATAATAAAACAGGAAGAAAAAAGGAAAACTAATGTTTCTGAAAGAGCAAGTAAAGAATTTTTATGGTTTGATTGTAGAAAAAAGAAGAGGAGGAGGTCTCTTGGGTACTGTACAGAGTGGTGGCACTGGCTCCTTAGTATTTTTCATTTCAGAATGTACGGCCTTTCTCCTGATGAGGATGTGCCTCTGTCCTGCTCTAGGTATCAGCCTTTAGCAGAGTCACCTGAAGTTCATAAATGGAAAAGAATGCAGTTTTCTCTTAAAAGGCAGCAAAATTTCATCAACCCACAAAACAAAATAACTCAGTGTTTGTAAAGCTACTAGACCACGTCAGTTGTTGGGCTCTTTTACCTGCCGGTAATCCTGCACTGACTGTGCCGATTGTTAAGCTCAGGCTGAGTCTGGAGCTCCCAGACTCCTCAAGCCCATTGGTCCAGACTGGGTCACAAACCCTTCATATGCCAGACTGAGTCCTCAGACCCCACACACGCCAGACTGGGTCACCATACCCCTTCACGCAGGTCTGTGAGCTAGGTAATCGGCCAAAAGGTCCTTGGAGCCACTGGTTAGAAAGCATGGGCACGCAGCGTGGACGCCTGAGGCCAACTTCCACCCACAGCCAACTCCCACCCGCCTGCTTCACTAAAACTCCTCCCCCCCC
>NW_007748584.1:4483-11733 GCF_000696425.1 Galeopterus variegatus
CTCTCTCTCTCTCTCTCTCTCTCTCTCTCTCTCTCTCGAACACAAGAATAGCAACAGAACTAAAAAGATACATTGGCGCACATGCGCACTAACTCCACACACACACACACACACACACACACACAAATTTGCTTAAAATGGACGTGCTGAACCACACCCAACTGGACCCAAGGCGAGGGCCATGACCAAACTATTCTATTTTCCCAACAGTGTTCCGCTGTCAAACTCCTGCGACCCTTTCTCTTGATTTTGAGATGTGTGTCTTCCCAGTCAAGTCCTAACCGCTCCCTGCCTAACCCTGCCCACCCCACCCCTCTACACCACATTCGCACACTGACCACATGGCTACACAGGGCTGTGCTCACAGATGAGGCCCCCCAGAGAGGACAGCACCAGCACGAGCAGCCATGAGGCAACTTTGGTAGATAAAGGCCAGGAATACTGGGTCCTGGCCCAGTTTCCACCTGGGATGCCCAGGCAGATCCAGGTTGTCACTCAGGCTCCCAGGCTGGTCCAAGCATGGCAGGGCATCCTTTAGACTTTGGTCTTAAGAGACACGCCTGGAGAGCAGGCAACACAGCCCTGGGTGGACACAAGGGCCAGGCCACAGACAGCTTAATTTAAACCTTTTAAATATCTAGGCATATGGTTATACCTTTTAAATATTTAAATATACATTTTAAACATTTAGCCATCTGGTCTCCATTTGTACTCTTGCCCCAGGCCTTACACATATTAAGGGCAGGCCTAAGAGCCACCATCATTATTATTATTATTCCTATTTTATATATTAGGCAAAGAAAGTTTAAGGATCTTGCTCAAAGCCATATGGCTACTAAATAGGAGGATGGGTGAGAATCCAGACCTTCTGCCTCCACAGCCCAGCCTTGTAACCTCCCCTGACCACAGTCAGCAGCTGGTATCCAAAATGAAGAAGTCCAAGTGTGGCAGTGTAACCATATTATTTAGAAATAATAAAGTCAGCAACAGAAGAACAGATCAAAAAGGTGAAATTCACTGCCTACAGAGATCATGACTGGAAAGTGCTATTTGACTTTTTTGGATCTATGTACATGTATTACTTTGACAAAAAAATAAAAATTGTTGAAAAGAGTTAAGTAGCAACCTTGACTTTACATCTCTTGCCTCAACGCAAACAGCTTAAAGATCTGCTCCTTGAGCCTCGTTCCTCCAGAAACACATAAAACATACTCGTGGTTCTTCCTAATGAAAATGCAAATCTGTCACAATAATATTTCACTAATTTTACCCTAAGGGTGTTACTGTATTTAGTGTGATCTCAAAACTGTTTAGAGTGAAATACAGCAAATTATATTATTTGTCTGAATATGTTACAGAACTGGAAACCCCAAAATAGTAATTTTAGATTGCAAAATTCATTCTCATGAATATGCACAAAGCACATATGAAACATATTTTTCTTTTTCAGGTCTTTTCCCCCCAACCTCAATGCATTTAAAAGACCCTTACTCAACGAGAGTTAAAAATAAAGGGAAGAGAATGGGAGGAGAATGGAAGAAAAGCTTTCAGTATTCAACTATCTTTAGATTATCTATATTCCAGAAAACATAGCTTATAAAATTATTAAATTCAGAAACAGAGGAACTGTTCTGTCAAACTTAACCAAATCTAAGAGCAGACACAATAACATGTAAGTAACAATCCCCCCTTAGATCAAGACCAATATCAAAGAGAAATCCCAACCCAGAGAACTTTTTGAGTATCTGTTCAAGCCCTGGGGGAAAAAAAACAGAAAGAAAAAAGAAAAAGCTTACAACCTAAGACCTGACCCCAGAACAAAACCCCTGCTCTTTGAAGAATGCGGTCTATGTAGCCTTTCATGTCTCTCCCTAGCCAGGCTGCCTATGTTAAGATGTACAGGCACACAGGACTGCGATCTCATCAGCATGGGCAATCTTCCTCCCCCCACCCAAAGCCCCTGAAAACACCTCCCTCTGATTGATTCCTCTCCACTACTTCAATCCTTCCAATTTATTGGTCTTTTCAATAGTTATGTACATCACGTGTTGTTGTTATTTATTACATACCTCTACAGAAGGATTCGAGGTAGCATATAGTAAAAGATAAATAAATAAGGACCAAACACAGTAGAGAGAGAGGAATATAATGCTACAGTCTGACAGAAACACAGTAACAAGCCTATGGGTGGAGATGTTCCAGGCATGTGTGGCACCCCTTTCTCCCCACCTTTCCATCCCACACAGACTGGTAACTCGGCTGGGTCACAGCATACCTACCTGGAATAGGCAAATTCGGAGACGGAAAGGAGAACAGAAGTTTCCAGAGGCTGGGAGAAGGTGAGAAGGGAAAGTAATTTATTTGGTTCAGAGTTTTTGTTGGGAGGTGATTTTAAAAGTTTACTGGGGGTAATGTGTTTTATGCCACTGAATTGTACATTTACAAATGGTTAAGATGATAAATATTATGTTACGTACATTTTCCTACAATAAAAAAACAACACACTGCTGCATTGAAGAAAAAGGAAACATTACACTGAATTGAAAAGTGAAGACTTTAGAAGTGCACTCTAATGTCTGGCACCCTTGTGACGTCTTGGGGAAATGGGCTGATAAAGTTGCTACCACACTGCTGATATTTAACAACCAGTAGTCTGAGGGGCGGGGAGCCCTGATTTTTAAGCATGTGTCCATTTCTGTGATTTAAATCCTCCCACCATGATACATTTCACGCTACTAATAAGATGTCACTGGTGGAGTTGAAAGAGATGCATACAACAGTGGGCCAGCCCTAACACACAAGCCATCTGCATCACTGTTTCCCAAAATGTGCTTTGCTCATAGATATGAGAGCGAAGGAAAGTCTACAGGCAAATGGCTAAACAAGGTTTAAACTGGTTTCCTTACCTCAAGATTTCCCCAAATCTTCACTCCCCCTTTAAGACCTATAATATATTAATGTGCATTTTGAATTACAAATAAGGGCTGGAATATAAGATGTTACCAAATCTATCAGACCTCCAGACCCTTTTTCCCCTAAGAGCATCTCAGAGGTGTGCCATTTGGGAAATACCACCTTAAAGAAATGAGTCTGTTCGCTTGCAGCCAAACACAAAGCAGAGGTGACCAGGTATCTAGAAAATTTGGCTACTCCTCAGGAGAGGGCACCAATAATATCTGTGATTAGCAGCCTGGTAGACAATCCAAGTTGGGTAAGCCAATTTGGGTCAAAGTTTAGTGACAATTTACACAGGAATGCTGAATCAGAGCCTCTGCCAATGGCCCCATGCCACAAAGATGTCAGGGAAGAAAGGGGAGAGGTTCCAGCACAATTCCGTCTGGCCTTTCTTATGGGATAATAAATTTTCTCTGAGTTCCACAATGCTTAAAAGGCCACAATCTCTTATAATTCCAAAAGCCCCCATAATCTTAATGTACATTAATGTGTAAAATATGCCAGGTAGGGAACAATGTTAACCTAGATAAAACTGCCAAAATATCCAGAAAATATTGATAGGCTAGTTCTGTTCATAAAATGCCTAGGAGTGCCTGAAAATTGAGGACGACTTCAAGTCTAATGAGAACGAAGTGGGTAAAAGGAAGATCAAAGTTGCAGAAAAGGCAAGTGATTAATTACTTCCTTAGGGAAGAATAAGGAGGTCAATATTCATAAAGCCTAGCAAATTAATATCCAGAACATGCCTTGTCTTACTGGATTTGATTAGCGAGAATATTATTTTCACTTATCTTACTTTTTAAACCCTTCCTAGAAAGAGGAAAGTCTTTCTATTCTCAATGGCAAGATGAAGATCACAGGTTTATGCTTCTTTCCAAAAATGCTCTGAAGAACAGCAAGACAAATAATGGCCGTAAGAAAAAGACGGCAGGCAGCAATCCCCAACAAAGGTATCAGCAGGGCATCTCTCTTCTTTCGGAGTGGTTTGAATGTGGAACCAGAAGAAAACGGTTCTTCTACCTGACTTCCAAAGACAGTAAATGCAGGACAAGGGAAAAGCCACTAAGCCACAATAAACCTGGTGAACATTTTCTCAGCTCTCCTGACATATCAGGACAACTAGGAACCACCCAGCTGACCTACAGTTAGGTAAAAGTGTGTTGTCATTTTACCCCCAGGTGATCACTGTTCTCTGGCTTATACCCATGGGAAGCGTAAGGCAAACATTTTAAAGATAAAATAGCAAGCCAGACATTTCATAGGTAATAACTTAGGTCTTCAAGCAGTCGTAATACATTCAGTAATAAGCACTTGGGTCCACAAATTTATGCAGCTTCCCAATTATCTCATTTCTAAAAGCCAACTTAATAATAGGAAAAGATTTGCTGATGTCTAAAGCAACTCACAGAATCTTCTAACTATTCTTTTTTTTTTTTTGAAAGTACAAATCAGAAACTTCTGAGTTGATAATCTGGAATAACCAACTTGCTCTCAGTTAAATGACAAGCATTCCTTAAGACTTTCTGTATCCAGAGCACTACAGAAATGATAGGTGAAGAATTTCATCATTTCACCCAACAGCAGCAGAACCTTGAGTTCTTTTGTGCGAGTTCTACTGCAGTAATGGTGGTATGCCTCCTCTGTCTCTTCCACACCCCCACTTGGGGACCTTCCAGCCAACATAACCTGTTAGATTCAGAATCTCTATGCAAACATTGCTACTCCATTAGAATCACTCTACTTGAATGCCCAAGTAGCATCTTTGTAAAGAGCTTTATTTAGCCAACAGGCTGTCATTTATACAAATGAACTTCTCTTTCATTCATGGATTATTAATAGTAGTATATGTGCTTTGCCAATACTCTATAACCCAGAAGTATACGCAACAAAAAGCAAAAGCCTCTGGGAGGCCAAGTCAACAAAGATAAACTCATAAAATTTGGGTTTAAAGACTTCTAAATGCATACACAAGCATAAATATACAAATACTATATAATAGGCTTTTTTACACTCAACAATATATCATAAGACACCGTCCCATGTCTATGCATGTTTTCATCATATCATGGACATGCTTCCATGTCAATTCAACACATAGTTGTTCAACAGTACCCTTTTAAATTTAGATTGTGATATTTTCCAAAGAGAATTTAAAGCCAAAGCAAAAAACCACAAGAGAGGGCCGGCCCATGGCTCACTTGGGAGAGTGCGGTGCTAATAACACCAAGGCCACAGGTTCGGATCCTATATAGGGATGGCCGGGTGGCTCACTGGCTGAGTGTGGTGCTGACAACACCAAGTCAAGGGTTAAGATCCCCTTACCGGTCATCTTTTTTTAAAAAAAAAGAAAGAAACCACAGAGAGACCTTTCTTCATGAATTCTTGCAAAAATAAGAACATTACAAAAAATAACCTTTAAGGCATAAAGTATTGAGAGTTTCACCCTTTTGCTTTAAAATTCTGAAGATATATTTTAACTAACCTGATAAAATGAAAGATGAGGAAAACGGAGACACTGAAATCATTTACTAATGCGTTAAATCATAACCGTCAGGTTTAACATGTCTCAACAAGTTCTGTCATCCCATCCATCAAGAGACTGAATATTCTCCATTTCATGGTAAACTGGGCTTGCCCATGGATAAGTGGTGCCTGATGTTTTAGTACTTTTACTTTCGCTTTCCTAAAGGATCTTAGCCTGAAGAAAACCTTCTAATCCAAATAATAAACTACTTCCCCCAGCTCAAGTACAGGGTGAACCTAGAATTTCACCAAGCTTTAGAAGAGAAGGCAAACTGGCTGAGACTGGCACAAAACATCAGGCTGAGAAGAGAATGGCATGGTCAACGACAAAAAAGGGCTGGTCAGAAAGACACAGCGAGACGCTAGCCAACTTCCTGAGGAACCTTCAGTCAAACTCATCATAAGTAAAGTCCTATTTTAAGTAAAAAGCCTTAAAACACAAGCAAAGACACAGACCAAAAAAAAGTACAAAAAACCTTTTTAACCCCACTTATAAAGCATGATCCATTTTATCTGGTGATTGTAAATGTTTATAAGGACAAGGTCCCAAGTCCCTTTTAAAAGGAAGAGGAGGAACCATGTACATGTTGGGAAGGAGAGTGAGAGAGGTCTAAGGAAGAGGAAGAGGAGGAAAGAAGAGAGGTAGGGTGGAGAAAAGGTGAGGGAGAGAACAGAACAAGCATACCAAGGGCCGTTCACAATTAAAACAGTGTTGGTGAGCACGCAGGTAGCGTTTGATAAGTAATTCATGTCTTTCCTTACACTTTAAATTTCTCACAAAAAAAGGGGCGGGGGGAGAGAATTCCTTTACCAGGTCAATTCAGAGCTATGGAGATTTGGGCAAGTACAGTTCAAAAACATAAGTAGAAGTCATTAAGGAGATAAAAACCACCATTCCAGTGAAAAAGAGCAAGGAATATTGCAATTTGCGGTAATGGGGCATGCTGATAGTATTGATCTGATCATAACATCTTGGGCACAAGTGGTGACAGTTGGCTTTGTACCCCATGAATATGCATAGTCAAAAAAAAAAAAAAAGCTAGAAGTCATTAAGGAGATAACAACCACCATTCCAGTGAAAAAGAGCAAGGAATAACTGGAGCCACAGACACAATAACTGCCCTCTGGATAAAAGGAGGGCAAGCATTTAGATAAGCCCAGGTGGTAACTCCAAAGTAGTGAAGGGTACTAAATTTTACTTAAGAGTTCATATTTCTTAAGATCCCACTCTACTTGGGGAAAAATGTGCTTTGAAGTAGAATGTACAGGTTAATGTGAGTGCTGTTTTCTTACTAACCATATTTTATACAAAAAGTATAAGTACACAGATGTACATTACATGGTTCAAGAAAGACAACCAGATGGATTTCAGGCTTGCCTGGAACAAGCACCCCTCTTTACCTGTAGCAGCTGCCTGGTAAAAGGGCACCTTCGAGGAGTTTACTCACCTCTTCCCAACTAACTTCACAACTTTTAACTCCAATGTGTTAACTATTAAGCACACAAAGCTAAAATGCTTGGAAAGGAGAGGAAAAGAAAGGAATAATCAAGGAAAGAAAATATAGGGTAACACGCTGAAGAAGGTAAAACAGAAAGAAAAATATGAATCATATATATTTTCATTTGTAAAAAGAAAACAAAGTGAAAACATTTAATTTTATATTTATACAATTAGAAAACATGTGACATTGAGCCATGACAGGTACATTCGAAGTTATTCTTTACTTCCAAATGGAGTTAACTGATATAATATTTGACTTTGATTTGTAGTT
>NW_007748585.1:0-11733 GCF_000696425.1 Galeopterus variegatus
AATTCTTTCGTGAAACCACTATTGAGAATAGGACATATAGTGTCATTTCTATATTATATTCAGTTTTCTCATATGTGAATGGCTCAGTTGAATTTTCCCATATGTTAATTTTATTATTATCTTCAAGAAATAAATACTGGTAAAACTTTTAAGGAAAGCCATCCCAGAGACTTGGTAGAAGCTGTGCTATTTTGATTTATTAGAAACTGTTGAAATGATAACCAAGTTTTAAGCAGTGCTACTGTCTGCAGATGTAAAATACAGTTCCCACTATTTAGACCAGTTCAATGTAAAATTAGGAAGGTGAAAACTAGCTGCTGCATCAAATATTTTAGAGTTTTTATTTTTATCATGTCTGAAAAAAGAATCCTTTGGTTATTTGCATGCATTTTATATCTAGAAATGTTTAACTTCATGCTTTATTTTTAAAAGTCATTATATTAATTGAAGAAATATTTAAAATAAATAATTAAGTTCAAAATCACCATTAGTTATTTGCATTTGTTTACTGAGCGAGTCTAGGAGAAATGCCTAGGGAGTGTGGGAGAGCCAGGATGTTATGGGTCTGTTAAAACTTTAGGGCTATTCCCCATTCACAGGATAGTTATTATTCCCTTAGTGCAAGTGGAATAAAGAAACTGTTGCAATTACCCATGATGGGAAATGATTTAATGGTTAGTGATCCAAATATAATTCTTCACTGGTACTGATAGCATAAGTTATATTTAGGTGATATAAGTTATATTTATATTCTTTTCTTGAAAAACTAACATTTAGTATTAATTGTTTTTGATTAAAATCTTTATAAAATGCATTAAAATTTTTATTGTTTTCCTAAAGCTTTCCAAATATGAATATTTGTTGTATTTTGCATCAGTGATAGGTCTGATGATGAAGGTTGATAGAATTGTTTAATTGTATGCCAATCTTTTTCACATTACTGTGCATTTATATAAGTGGCGTTTTTAGTTTTTATTTCCTTGTTATTTCCTAATTTGTCAATTTTTAGTAGGGCTGCCATTTTTCTTTTTTGGCTTTTTTTATGCTGTATAATCTTTATTCCTCTGTATAATCTAACCTGCTAAAAAATGACCTCCTAAGCTTAATTAGGTAGCTAAGCCTTGTTAAAATCAGAGACTGGGTGTTGATATATGAGAAGAGGTCTGGGGGTAGTTTTCACATCTCTTACGGAGAAGAGTGCATGGGTTTTATTGAAGTTCTTTTTCTAGCCTATTTGTCTCTGAGTAAAGTTGCTTGATTGTAGTTACTTGATGTCTGACTACCAGGATATATAGGCCGTTGTTATTTCTCTTTCAGGTGACTTTGATATTAAAAAAACTTTTTAGACACTTATTTTTTTTTTGTATCATGTAGTAGCAAAATTTATTTGAGAAAATATAAAATTAAATGACTTATATACGTTATTTCTCTTTCAGGTGACTTTGATATTAAAAAAACTTTTTAGACACTTATTTTTTTTTTTGTATCATGTAGTAGCAAAATTTATTTGAGAAAATATAAAATTAAATGGCTTATATACGTTAAAGGTGTTTGAACATGAACTTTAATGTCAACAACTGTGAGTTAAGTACTCATTAAATAATAGAAGTGATTTTTGGCATAAAATGGATTAAGTTGATTTGGATTTATAATTATTGGTGGTAATTATAAAATATTTAAATAAACTGAATTAAATTCTAATGTGCCCACCCTGATAATGAACATCCTTTGAATACCTTCCAGCCTGTCCTGGTATGATGAAGTCTTTTCTGTAAATACAAAGGAAAAAAAGGAACACTTAAGTCATCCCTTTTGGTTATTGAGAGCAGGGACTGGATTGGTCAGTTGAGAAATACTTGTCAAGGACATTCTTTGATACTGGATGGAACAAAATTAGCTTACTGATTTGATGGGTTCTATGTAGTTCCAGAAACTCTTAGCTCTTGTTTGAGCCTTTCTTTAACTCTGGCTTCTATTCAGTCTTCTGTGTTTGTAAATCTGTCTAGTTTCATTGAGTGAGGAGGACAAGCAGAGCTGTGTCTGCCAAGACCGGATGTGCCTCTTTCCTCCCTACGGTATGACCAGCTTTCTGCTGACATTTACATATAAGGGATTGGTCCAAACCCAGAGGAGAGGGAGTAGGGGGTCAGCTGATTAGGAATTGTTCTGGGTTCAAAAAAGTTAACAAAGGGAGAGAGGGGATGTTAACTGCCAAGGTTGGGGTGGAAGTACTGCCTCAGGTTTTTCAGCTCAGCCTCACTAGGGTGAAAATTGAAGATCAGGTATCAGGGCAGATATTCTGTGCATTGGAACTTTTCTTACTTGAAGGAACTTGAACATAATAACTATAGTGGAATTGCCAAGAAAGTGTGTGTTGTTTTATATTAAGCAGAGAAAGTTCTATTTTGGCTAGGTTAAAAACATCAATCATTTTAGCTACTCAGTGGTTCCTAAATGAGAATATAATTTTGATCCATGTTTCTTGGCTTGGATAATTTGCTTCCAATATTTTTCTCTGGATCCATTCATGTTACTTTTACAGCACTAACCTGAGAGAAGTAAGATTGCTTTCCAGTGAGTTGGAAAACAATAGGAGCTATCTGGAAGTGCAACAACATGGTTTTTGGCATTTACTTGGAGTTAAATGGGAAGATATTGGAAGGAATGTCATCTGACTTAATGTTTTAACAGGATTACCCTGGCTGCTGTGTAGAGAATAGTGTAGAAAGAAGAAACCAGTTAGGAGGATATCGAAGATGTGGTTAAATTTTAGCTGTATACTGAAGGTAGAAATGATGGATATTGGGCCTGTGCAACAGAAAGAATAGTGTTACTATTAATCGAGAATAAGAAAAACTGAAGGAGGAGCAGGTTTTTGTTTTATTTCTTAAGAAATAAGATTGGGAATCCACTTTTAGACATGTTAAATACTTATTAGCCATCTGGTTGGAGATGTTAGTAGGTAATTGGATGTTCTCCTCTGGGGCTTTGGATACAGATGGGAGCTGGAGGTGTCAATTTGAGAGGCTTCTGAGTATATATGTAATTTAAAGCCATGGGGTTGGGATGAGTAGAGGTGGAAGAGAGATCAAAAGACTTTATATGCACTTTGAACATTTAGAAGTTGAGGCGATGAGCAAAAGAGACATGAGAAGGCATATCCAGAAGTACTTAAGGNGTATCATGTAGTAGCAAAATTTATTTGAGAAAATATAAAATTAAATGACTTATATACTACGTTAAAGGTGTTTGAACATGAACTTTAATGTCAACAACTGTGAGTTAAGTACTCATTAAATAATAGAAGTGATTTTTGGCATAAAATGGATTAAGTTGATTTGGATTTATAATTATTGGTGGTAATTATAAAATATTTAAATAAACTGAATTAAATTCTAATGTGCCCACCCTGATAATGAACATTCTTTGAATACCTTCCAGCCTGTCCTGGTATGATGAAGTCTTTTCTGTAAATACAAAGGAAAAAAAGGAACACTTAAGTCATCCCTTTTGGTTATTGAGAGCAGGGACTGGATTGGTCAGTTGAGAAATACTTGTCAAGGACATTCTTTGATACTGGATGGAACAAAATTAGCTTACTGATTTGATGGGTTCTATGTAGTTCCAGAAACTCTTAGCTCTTGTTTGAGCCTTTCTTTAACTCTGGCTTCTATTCAGTCTTCTGTGTTTGTAAATCTGTCTAGTTTCATTGAGTGAGGAGGACAAGCAGAGCTGTGTCTGCCAAGACCGGATGTGCCTCTTTCCTCCCTACGGTATGACCAGCTTTCTGCTGACATTTACATATAAGGGATTGGTCCAAACCCAGAGGAGAGGGAGTAGGGGGTCAGCTGATTAGGAATTGTTCTGGGTTCAAAAAAGTTAACAAAGGGAGAGAGGGGATGTTAACTGCCAAGGTTGGGGTGGAAGTACTGCCTCAGGTTTTTCAGCTCAGCCTCACTAGGGTGAAAATTGAAGATCAGGTATCAGGGCAGATATTCTGTGCATTGGAACTTTTCTTACTTGAAGGAACTTGAACATAATAACTATAGTGGAATTGCCAAGAAAGTGTGTGTTGTTTTATATTAAGCAGAGAAAGTTCTATTTTGGCTAGGTTAAAAACATCAATCATTTTAGCTACTCAGTGGTTCCTAAATGAGAATATAATTTTGATCCATGTTTCTTGGCTTGGATAATTTGCTTCCAATATTTTTCTCTGGATCCATTCATGTTACTTTTACAGCACTAACCTGAGAGAAGTAAGATTGCTTTCCAGTGAGTTGGAAAACAATAGGAGCTATCTGGAAGTGCAACAACATGGTTTTTGGCATTTACTTGGAGTTAAATGGGAAGATATTGGAAGGAATGTCATCTGACTTAATGTTTTAACAGGATTACCCTGGCTGCTGTGTAGAGAATAGTGTAGAAAGAAGAAACCAGTTAGGAGGATATCGAAGATGTGGTTAAATTTTAGCTGTATACTGAAGGTAGAAATGATGGATATTGGGCCTGTGCAACAGAAAGAATAGTGTTACTATTAATCGAGAATAAGAAAAACTGAAGGAGGAGCAGGTTTTTGTTTTATTTCTTAAGAAATAAGATTGGGAATCCACTTTTAGACATGTTAAATACTTATTAGCCATCTGGTTGGAGATGTTAGTAGGTAATTGGATGTTCTCCTCTGGGGCTTTGGATACAGATGGGAGCTGGAGGTATCAATTTGAGAGGCTTCTGAGTATATATGTAATTTAAAGCCATGGGGTTGGAATGAGTAGAGGTGGAAGAGAGATCAAAAGACTTTATATGCACTTTGAACGTTTAGAAGTTGAGGCGATGAGCAAAAGAGACATGAGAAGGCATATCCAGAAGTACTTAAGGGTGGCTGACTATGGGTGTGGTTTAAACTTCTTTTTAAGAGTTACGTATAGAATGGAAGGAAACTTAAGCTACATTTAGTCTATGTCATTTTGCAGATTGGATTTTTTTTCATGTCATGCTGACAGACCAGTGGTATAGAATAGAAAATATTGAGATATAGACCCAAGAGCGTGTGGAAATGTGGTAAACCTGGCATCACAGAGCACTGAGGTAAAGGTGGACTGTTTAATAAATGGTTAGCCATTTGGAAAAAAAGATAAAATGAAATTCATATCATATATCATAGAGAAGAATAACCTGCAAGTGGGCCAGAGATGTCAATGTAAAGAATGACACTATATAAATACAAGAAGAAAACATGGGTAAACTTTTCTGTAACGTAGGTATAAGGAAAGATTTTCTCTTTTGGACTCAAAATCCAGATATAACAAAAGGAAAGACTGATAAATTTGACATATAAAATTAAAGATACAACTTTCGTATGGCATATACACTAGTGACAAAGTTAAAAGACAGATTAAAAACCGGGAGAAAACATTTATCATAGATAAAGGACTGATATCCCTCCCTCATATAGTAAAGAACCTTTAAAAACAGAGGGTCAAAAAAGACCAAATAGAAAGCGACCCAGTATGAAAATGGGCAAAAGAGATGGACAGGCAGCTCTCACAAAAAGGTGTAAAAATTTTCCTTAAATATGTGAAAAGATATTCACTCTCACTTATAATGGGAGAAATCCAAATCAGAACTGCAGTGAGATAAAAGTTTTCACCTAGATTGGCAGAAGTTTAAAAGTACAACGAACACTCTGTTAGTTGTGAAGAAAGAAGTATTTACATACTTTGTTGTTAAAGCAAACTGGTATTTTGATACAACTGTGTACCCAAGTTAGCCCAGAATGGCTGGACAAGTGGCCTCCTTCCAGAGCAAGATGGAAGGGGAAAAGAGTTCATTATCTTATGCACTTCAGGGCACACATCTAACTACTTCATTTGTTCCCCTCTGCTCATAAATCACTGGGAACAGAAGGTGGTAGAGATTTCTCTTCCCATTCTTCCTTTTAGGCCTCACCTTTAAACTCTGTGGTCTCTCCCATAAAGATTGGCTTTTGAGATATTAAAGTTCAGGAATATACTAGTCCCCCCATATCCATAGGGGATACATTCCAAGACCCCCAGCAGATGCCTGAAACCGCAGATAGTACCAAACTCTGTATCCACTGCATTTTTTCCTATATTATAATGGGCAGTAGTATGGATGCGCTGGACAAATGGATGATTCACATTCTGGGTGGAACAGAGCAGGACTGTGCAAGATTTCATCATGCTACTCAGAAAGGCGTGCAGTATAAAACTTGTGAATTGTTTATTTCTGGAATTTTTCCATTTAATATTTTCAGACCATGGTTGACTCTCCCTCAGCCCTCAGCACTGTGTCTGGAGATCAGTACTCTCTATTTCAGAGCAGAGTTCATACACCCAAATGTTCCCATATTAACTAAATTTGTTTAGTTCAATTACACTAGTCCCCCTTACCTGTGGGTTTGCTTTCCATGGTTTCAGTTATCCGCGGTCAACCTCGGTGAAAATATTACATGGAAAATTCCAGTATATTCACACTGTATACGCTACCCACCCATTAGTCACTTAGCGTCTTGGTTATCAGATCAACTGTTGCGATATTGCAGTACTTTTGTTCAAGTAACCCTTTCTTTACTTTATTACAACGTAGTGTTATAACTATTCTATTTTATTGTTATTGTTGTCAATCTCTGTGCCTGATTTATAAATTAAGCTTTATCAGGTATGTATGTATAGGAAAAAACATAGTATGTATAGGGTTCAGTAGTGTATAGGTCTGTTTCTGTTGCTTATAACATAATACATGGAACTGGGTACTTTGTAAAGAGAATGAAATTTATTGCTTACAGTTTTGCAGGGTGGGAAATCCAAAGTCCAAGGAACATATCTGGTGGTGGCAACAGTGACCCAGAGGTCTCACATTGCAAGGTGGTGGAAGCAGAGAGAGAGAGACAGACTCTCCTCTCTATTCTTTTAAAGCCCTCAGAACCATGCCCCTGACCACCATTTTTAAGCCACTCACTATGGTATAGTCCTACAATCTAAAGACCTCTTCAAGTGATTACCCTTGTGAATTGATATGGAGGGATTTTTAGGATTATATGGTTAAGTACAACAAGCAAAGTGCAAAAAAGCATCTATACTATACTGCCTTATGTAAGAAAGAAGGCAACCTAAGAGAATATACATATATTGGCAAATGAAGCACAGGAAGGATAAATGAGGAACCACAGACACAGTGAGTAGGAACAGGGTGGAAAGAATGAGGGATGGGAATGTGCTTGAAGGGAAAGGAGGAGGTCGTGACATGACTGAGTGTACCTTTTTTTTTTTTTTATAATTATGACTTTTGGAACCATGTTAATGTTTCACATTAAAAAAAGAATCAATAAAATTAGAGAAAAAATCAAAATGGACTAAAACAGAGACAAATGAACTCAACCATATTTCAAATGAATAACATAATTACGGGGCAAGGGAAAAGCAGAGGGGTAAACTATTAACTTTTTAAGTTTACTTACTAATATTAGTTTTTTACATTCTAAGATGTTGCGGAGCAGTTGGGGAAGGGGTGAGGGAAAGGGCGAAGGAAATAAGGTGGCGGAAGGAGGGTGGCTTGGTTGAGGCCCATGGCACCCCCGTCATTCCTACAGGGGAGACCAGGGGGCTTCCACCAGGGCTTAGTGGTCATCACTGGGCTGGTTGTGGGTGTGTGGCCAAGGCCCAAGTCCCCACACTGCCCCTGCTCAGGAGCCTGGGGCGCTTCCTGCAGTGGCTTGATAGTTGTTGCTGGGCTGGTCACAAGTTTTGGGGGAGCATAGCTTAGACCCTTGGCCCCCCACCAGCCTGGCTTGGGAGCCTGGGGTTCTTCCTTTGACAGCTTGGTGGTTGTTGCCGCGCTGGTCGAGGATGTTGGGGAGCATAACTTAGGCCCTGGCCCTCCCCACTCCTTGGCTTGGGAGCCCAGGGGGCTTCTGGTCCTTCTGGGTTTTATAAGTGTTCTTTGATGATGTGAGATAGTTAGTAGTTAATATCAAAACTTGTCTCCAGTCTGTGGGTATTTTGTTTTTTCTTTCAGTTCTGAATGGGATTATTCACTATTCCTACCACCTAAACTCTGCACTGGAACTAATTTGTTGACCTTTACTTACTTCTAAAATGGGGGAACTTCCTATGGGGACCAGTATTTGAACCCTGTAGTTGAGCTAAATTGCTGCTGATTCCCTGGGGAAGGCTTTTTGTGCAGCTCAGGTTTTAATTGTTAACCTTGTATGTACTTCCGGGTCTTGTAAGTTCCAGCACACCTGGACTGTGTGGAAATGCTGGCCTGGGCCTGAGACTCCCCAGCAAACTGCACCCCCTGCAGATCTGCATTACTGACCAGTATCCACTGAGTGGTCTCACACCGACTGGGAGGCAGATCAGCTGTCCATGCTGTGCCCCAGTGTTCCCCCAGTGGGCCCATCTTCCCCCACCGCCCTTACTCCAAATACTTCCCATGGGATGGGCAATGAACAGATCCCTTGCGATGACTCACTGGCCTCTGAGTAGCTCCTCCTCTCAATTGTTATGGCTCCTGGCTCCTTGCCCCTGTGCGGGTCCACGGGAACACTGCCAGTGGTCCAGCTGACCTGAGAGCCACCAAGGCCCGTCTCTCCCCTGCCAACTCCAAGCAACTCCACACAAAAAGCACAGCTGTGGCCCCCAGCAGCTCCTGCTCCATGCACTCACCAGCTCCAGCCTTGAAGTGACTGGGATTCAAAATGGTGGGAGCGGTACTTTCCTTCTCTCATTGTAGCTTCTCCTGCCTTCATGAACTCCATAGGTCTCTCCTCCTTTTCTCCTGAGCTCTAGTGGCTCCAGCTTGGCTGTCTTTGCTTTTTAGTAATTGTAAAGTGGTTGATTTGTGGGAGAGAGTGACCATCTATTCCACCATCTTGACCAGATCCCCACAATTAACTTTTGAACACATTGTTTGGACGATACAGCCTTAAGACTGAAGACAAAAAGAACTCTTAAGAAAAAATATTGACCTCTAGTTTGTAGGCTTTCCTTTTTCCTGCGAGCTATGGTTTAGCAAATCCAAAACTACTTTCTGTGTATACCAGGACTGAGCAAATATGTAAATATTTCATGGATAACAGAAGCCAGGTTTCTTACTGTTGGAGGAGGCAGTTTTAAATATGGAAAGAGGGAAGACTAGAAGGAAGAGGTCCTGTAGTGTTCAACTAGAATTTGAAGTATCTATAGAAACTCATTTCTCTCCCACACTCCCTCCCTCCCTCTCATGTATCTGTCCATCTATCAATCGATAAATTGAAATAGTTATAGATGAGACAGGTGTTTGTGTGTATGGCTATGAAGGTATATGTATGAACATATGTATAAATGTGTATATATTAATTTATTTCCTAGCTCTGTCTGGTAAGAGGCCCATAAAGCACTGACATCTCAGAAATTCAGAAAGTGCTCAAATAGTAATGGGGAGGAGCAAAAGGATGCATGACCAGTTTGTAGGACTCTCACTGGCCTTATCTGTGGTAGTGTTAGCATCAAAATAAATAATGATAGTAATGGCTTATAACTCATCAATGAAATAAGAGTCTGTGAGTACATGCCTATGTAAATAGATAGATAGTGAAGGGAATGAAGATAGTAAAATGCCAACTAAAGTGAGTAAAAGGAATGAGACATTTAGAAAATCACCATTTGGCAGCCATTGTGGTAATAATTAATTCAAGCAAGTATCATTAATGGATATTAAAAACTACAAAGGTAAAAGTTTGTTGAGTAGCAAAATACTTAACATAGATTCCAATTATCATCTCAAAAGTTACTTATTAATTACAGAGAGAAAATTGTAACTTAACAGTGGAGAAACCTTGCTAACAGGACCTTAACCGTAGGATTAAAGTTATATCACCAGTATAGTGACAAGTTGACAAGTGCTTCTTGATATGAAGCACTGAGAACACACTGCTACTTCTGTGTTATTGTTGCCCGAAATGTAAAACTTGAATTTATTCATAAGAAAAAAATCAAACTCACACTAAGGGACATTCTGTAAAACAACTGAGTAGTAATCTTCTAGTACGTCAATAAAATGACACAGATTTAGGAACTATTCAGATTACCAATGCTGCAAATAAACGCAAGGGATATTCTTTTGCTATAAAGGATATCACTGGAATAATTGGCAAAATCCGAATAAAGCCTGTACACATATATTAGGTAGTAGTATTGTATCAATGTTAGTTTCCTGATTTTGATAATTGTTTTTTGATTTTAAGAAAATGTTCCTTTTATGAAACATACTGAAGTGTTTAGAGTAATAGAGCATCATGTCTGAAACTTACTCTCCCCTGGTTCAGAAAACATACTTAGGTAGATATACACAGAAGAAGAGAGGAAAAAACATACAACAAATGTGTTTCTTTTAAAAAAGAATAGGATAAAGTAATTTTGGTAAAATGTTACCACATGTGGGATGTGGGTGACTACTCTGTGGGGATTCTTTTTACTAGTCTTGTAACTATTTTGTACGCCTGTTGCAAATTATGTCAAAATTAGAGAGAAAATAGAAAGTTAAAAGTAAAAAGATACTTGACTTTACAAGAAGTTTAATGAAACTACATATGTTTTTGAGAGAAGGAAGACAGTGATTGAACATGCACTTTGCATTAGTTTCCTTGAGAGATACTGTGCCAGATACTTTTTTGTTAGTTCATTTGATTTTCCTAGAGGTTAGGAAGCAGTTTGTAAGTTTTATATAGGAGGGAAATAAGACCCAAATGGGTTAACAACTTGTCTGAAGTTGCAAAAATAGTAAGAGGCAAGACCAAGATTCCAGCCCTAAATTGTTTGATAACTAATTTCATGCTCTTTCTATACCAACCTCTTGTGTAGAACTGCTTCCTAGTTGATTTTTAGTGAATAAATTTATCATTGGTTAAACTTGCTTGGTAAGATATTACAAAAAATTCATTTAGAAGCTACTTTTGTTTTTGTAGTTTAGCCATTTACAGATTGTATTTGTTTTAATACATTTGCTAAAACATTAAATTTGTAGCTGTTTAGCTGTTTAGTTCCTTCTTACACTATATTTGGTTTAATTTTGTAAATTTCCTCACAACATTTCCTTTAATAAAAACATTTGCAATATTGTGAAATTGTTAATAGAAGACCTCAGATAGCAAACATTTTTAACATGTACAAATGGAAAACAACACATTTGTAGCTATCTTTTGTGATTAATAGATTAAATTCTTTTTGACATTTGGATTTATGTACCGGCATCTAGCTCGTGGCTATGATCTAATAATCAAGTTATGGTAACATTTGTTAAATCTGGGTGGTAGGTACATGAGTCTCATATTTATCTGTATGCCAAAATATTTTTAATTTTAAAAAGCTGTGCTCTATTATGTTAAATTGGAAAGGCATACATTTGGGAAAGTATTTGCAGTATATAACAATGAGAGCTTCAATCCATTCAATAAGAAGCCCATATAAACTGTCAAAAATAAATAAATAATAAGCCACTTCCTAGTAGAAAAATTGGAAAAGGACACATATGGAATTTGCCACAGAAAGGCAACTGGCCAAGGTGCATACGGGGGAAAATGATTTAAAAAAAAAAAAAAATTACCATGATCAGAAAACAGTTAATTTAAAAAATTGTATGCTCTTAGAATATATATCTATCTATGAGTATTTCCAGATGCTACTTGACTTACAGTGGGGTTACATCCCAGTAAACCCATCATAAGTTGAAAAT
>NW_007748586.1:0-362 GCF_000696425.1 Galeopterus variegatus
TTATGTCTGTAAAGAACTTTTCACAGCTTTGGGGACACTCAATATGTTGGTGATGTCTCCTCGTCTTTCTCTTCTCTGGGTCTTTTTATTAAGAGAACGTTTTAAGGAGGCTTCTGACCTCGGAAGCTGGCATGAGCTGTGTGGAATAAGGATGAGACAGAGAGAAGCCAGATTGCCCCATGTGAGCAAGGTCTGGGGCAAGTGTGTAAGAAAGACCATAAATTGGAAAGAGTCAGGGAGACAGAGAAGGTCTAGGACTCGATGGTGGGAGTTCAGAGCCTAATAACAGACCTAGAGAGAGAGGTCTATTCCCATGGACTCGGATGGCTAGGAAAGCTGGAACAGGGGTATCTGATAGCTAA
>NW_007748586.1:4234-6201 GCF_000696425.1 Galeopterus variegatus
TAGAAGTGCACTAAATTTTAATGTAAATATTGAAGCAAAGGTTGTCCCTCCAAAACTAGAGCATGTGTGGCCAATTTGGCAACAAACAATAGAGTTGCAGTAGCAGAAAGAGAAAGGCACAAGTTCTGGTTAAAACTGGGAGGAGGTAAATGGGAACACCCCTATAAATGGCTTTCCATTTATTTATGCACTCATTTAAAAAACATTTTCAGCACCGACTAGCATCAGGCACTATTTTAGGTGCTGGGATATAGCGGTGAACAAGTTAAAAAGTTTCTGACTGGAAGAAACAGTTAAGTGATATGCAACACACAGCATAAAATAATACAAGATAGTAACAGGTGCCATTGTGTAAATGCTACTGTGAAAGACCAAAGCAGGGAAAGGGGTGTAGGGCTGCCTGGGTGGGGGGCGGGTGTTGCCGCTGTATTGGGGGGCTCAGTGGGCCGACCTTGCTGAGAAGCTAATGCATAAAATAATACAAGATAGTAACAGGTGCCATTGTGTAAATGCTACTGTGAAAGACCAAAGCAGGGAAAGGGGTGTAGGGCTGCCTGGGTGGGGGGCGGGTGTTGCCGCTGTATTGGGGGGCTCAGTGGGCCGACCTTGCTGAGAAGCTAATGTTTGGGCCACAACCCACAGGAAGTGAGGAGAAGCCATGAAGATGTCTGAGACAGGAGCTCTAGGCCACGGGAAAGTGAAAAGCCTCCGGCAGACAGTTACAAAGGAGGTGTGAAGGGCACTCTGGCAGGGACCCGGTCAGTGGGGGGAGGAATAAAGGCTACTAGATGGCTGGAGCGCCATTGGGAAAGTTTTAAGAAGAGACATGGCATGATCTGAGTTCAATTTCAAAATAATCATTCCAGCTGCTCTGCGGAGAATCTGCTGTACATGCACACAAGAGAAACAGGGGAGTCCAGTTGGGGGGAAGTGGTAATCTCAGTAATGCAGAGAGAATGTGGTGTATACCCAGGTTACAACAAATGCGTGCACTTCGAAGGTGGAGACAGGCGTCCACTCAGCAAGTGTTTGTTGATTGTCACTATGTACACAGACTATGGTGAGTTCTGGGGAATACAGAGATGAACACAACCACAGCCCTCAAAGAGCTCACGGTCTTTGGAGACCATGGGTGAGCCAGACACGTGTACAGATAACGAGAGCACAATGCGATAAGCCCTGGGACGGTGGTCAGGAGCAGTCGGTCTGACCAAGCGCAGCCACATGCGTGAAGGACCACCTCTCCATACCTGTGGACTCTGGGACACTTTGGAGAGGATGAGGTTTTAGAAGGAGGAGGAGACAAAAGCAAAGACAAGAAAGACTGTGGGGCTCTGTGTGACCAAGAGAGCACCTTTGGTCCTCAATTCCTTGTTCCAGTCACAGTCCTCACCAGGGCCTGCTGAGTCCTGGCATCCCCTCAGGTGCCCGTGAATTATCTGTCATCGTTTTAAAACAATTGCATAATCTACCTTGATTGAGTTTTTGTTCCTTGCAGCCTATGACTCTTGTCCAAGACACAGAGAAGATGAGAATGCAGAATCAACAGATTTTGATCCACTGATGCCGCTCCCCATGATGTGCAGGGTTAAGGACAGAGGGAAGGTGGGGATTTGTTCAGATTTCTGGTCCAGGTTAGGCTGCAACATTAGGTATCAGAAGACATATTCAGGAAGAGGGCCGCAACTCAGGAAGAAGTGACTGAGTTTGCTTTCAGACGCAATGAGTTTAAGCAGCCTCCAGGTGCAGATGGTTCCCCTGGAGCTCAGGCATAGGAGCATGGGGATGGAGTCTGGAGGGCTCTGGCAGGGTCCAGGGATGCAGTGGGGACCTGCAGGAAGGGCACGCTTTGAGTGTGAAAGTCTAGAGGATGCTAGGCTGAAGACAAAAGAAGGAAGCCAGCACAGAAGTGCGGGGGCGCCTCCCACTCATAAGATTAAAGCCTGATAAAGATCTTTTAATGAAAC
>NW_007748586.1:8752-9328 GCF_000696425.1 Galeopterus variegatus
ATGTTTGCTGCCGCTCCATCGCCGACACTGCCCTTCCTCCCTTTTGGGGGATCCCTTACCACTGGGGACCTTTACAATCTCTGTGCTGGGGCTGGTCCCCGGCACAGAAGACTAACCCAGAGCATATAGGAACAAAGTAAGACAAACAGGAGAGAAGAAAGCCTACAGACCCAGTGAGAGGGAAAACATTGTTTCCTTATACTTCAAACAACCATTTCACCACGCTCCTTTTACGTTACTGATTTGTGCAGACATCTTAACTTCCATCCTTGGCTGTCCCTCAGGGGCTTGGACCATATGCTCTCCTGTGAATCACCAGCCTCAGCAGAGTGTGGTTCACACGGTGGTTAATCAGCAGAAGTGCGTTGATTGACTGAATGACTGCCCAAAATGCTGTGGATCATTCTGTGGATCCCCAAGATGTTATTTCACTGATTGCAATTTTTTAAAAACCAGAGCCATGGGGCCGGCCCGGTGGCGCACTGGATAGTGCGCCACTTGGGAAGCGCAGTGGCGCTCCCGCCCGAGGGTTCGGATCCCACATACAGACCGGTTCCCGCTCACTGACTGAGCGAG
>NW_007748586.1:10328-11733 GCF_000696425.1 Galeopterus variegatus
AGACCGGCCGCTCACTGGCTGAGCGAGGTGTGGGAGCAACACCAAGGGTTGCGATCCCGTTGCCGGTCCCGGTCCAGTACGGGGGCAACATTGAGGGTTGCGATCCGTTGCCGGACACGGAAAAAGACAAAAGACAAAAAATAAAAAATAAAAAATAAATAAAAAAATAAAAACCAGAGCCATAACAAAGTATGAATAAGAATTCATTTTCTTACAAATAAAAAGAATAAAAAGAAAATTAAATATGCATTCTCCTTTTCCACTTATCTGGAAGATCCCGCACACACTCCTCTGCCACCTCATGGATTCTCCTGGGGATGGACTTCCCTTTCTCTAGTATCCCAGGGGTGTCGGCAGATGCTGTTGTCGAAAAGCATTGGACTCTTCCCTCAGGGGTCGCAACGTGTCCCAGCCACCTCTGGTTTTTGCAGTTGGTCACAGCTGCCCAGCTGCTAACCCTCTAACCCTCCCCTCCTCGTGGCTCTTGTCTGACAATAGGGACACTGACTTGTGATCTGTGGGCCCCAAGGTAAGTCACTATCTGTTTCTGGACCTCGTGTTTTTATCTGTGTGTAGATTGAGGAGATCCTTGGATTTGTCTTTAAATATCCACCTAACGTATCTTCTCTTCCTCTCAGCCTGTTGCATCTTCCCTGCACAGCCCAGCTCAGCCGTCTTTGGGTGCTGTCCTGTGCTTCAGCGCAGCCGGGCATTGCTGCCGTTTCCACACTTACCCACGTCATGGCGAGTGACTGTGGTCTTTACTCCCATGTCTGCATTCAGTGAGCTCCAGGAATTCAGGGACCACATTTCACACATCTTCGAGTCCCAATTACCTAGTCATTTGAATGCCTGGTGCCCAGACAGTGTTCCTCGAATGTTTGGTGAATTGGACCAAAGTTGAAACAAAAGACAGATAATGCACCTTTTAATCCTAAGCGTCTGGCTTTTTCTAATTCTAAACGCAAAGTCAGATGTGTCTCTTTCTTGGTTGTATGAACAGAGTAGAATGTAGTGAAAACTGTGTTCTGCATCTCATCTCTTTGTTTCTCCTGGTTTATTTCACTTATATTACACAAAACTATGAGAACGTGGTAAGATATTTCTTCTGTTTTAATAGAGGGAAAGGGATGAAGGAATAAGCAAAAGAAGCTTCAAAGATATTCTGGGAATTCAACAAGAAATTAATTTTTTTTCTTCTCTGTATTGGACCCCAGCGGGTGTGAGTGAGGACTTTGTAAATACAAAACAGTGAGCAGATAAATGTCATGGCCACGTCTGCGGTTTACAGTGGAAGGTGTGGTGCACTGACCTGTGTGTGGAGAACTTTTAATGTATCAGATGACTCTGCTGGTGGAAGCCCTTTAGAAGCCAGCTGCAAGTGCTCATAGGGCTCCGTAATCTC
>NW_007748587.1:0-474 GCF_000696425.1 Galeopterus variegatus
TGCCTGATGGGGACATCACAAGCAGGACGTTGTCAAGGAGACTCCGGGACTCTTCACTTGAGGAACTAAAAACTCTTAACGGAGATTTTTTTTTTCTTTAATTTAGGTGTAGGTGGAATGGATTTTGGCATGAAGATTTAAAAACCAGCTTGAGACACGCTAAGATTGGAACTTTTAAAAAGGGACTCTGAGAAATTGGATTAAAAGCACGCTGTACTATGATTTGATATGTTAAACACTCTTGTGGACTGTTATTTGATGTAAATATGCCTGTAACCACCAGGACAAAAATATTGGAGTCCTAATAAGAGTAATTGGGCATATAGTGACTGGATCGGTCAAGAGATGAATGGGAGATCACTGTCTCCTGGAAAAAGTCAAGTCCTGACGTTCGTCAAGAGATGAATGGGGACCACTGTCTCCTGGAAAAAGTCAAGTCCTGACGTTCAAGTGTGTATCACGTTGTATGTTTGT
>NW_007748587.1:5099-6402 GCF_000696425.1 Galeopterus variegatus
TGAGATGGGATTGGAGCACTGGGGTGGGTGGAGTCAGACGCAGTGAGGGAGGCTCACTGAAGGTAGGGAAGCCCTTGTCATCTAAAGCACAGGTGTGCCACTGCACAGTGATAAGAAGTGTTACCAGATCACAGAGCAAGTGCTCAGAATGAATCACGGTTAGGTACAAGTTCAGTTCTAAGAGTACACATGTGTCTGCTGGGTAATAAAGCTCAGGTAAACTTCAAAAGCATCCTCCCCATTCTCCTTGCTCCTTACCTTCACCCCATTTCTGCCTGAAGATATTCAGAGGAAGTGTGGTCTGCTGTGGGGAAGATCAAAGAAACACCAAAGGGGAACCCCACATGGCTCGAACTCCCGATTCTCTTCAATCTGCTTGTATGTTGCGGTGGAATGAATTATGTCCCCCCCAAACTCACTGAGGCTTGAATTGTCTCCCAAGTTTTATGTATTAGAAACTTGGCCCCACTGACTGTTAAGAGGGTGGGAAATCCTATTATGGTAATTGAAAGGTGGAGCCTTGAAGAGGTGACTGGATTGTAGGACCATGCAGAAGTGAATGGATTAAAAATGGAGGTCAGGGGCGTGGTTCTGAGGGCTTTAAAAGAAGAGAGAGGACAGTCTGTCTCTCTCTGTGCTGTCTCTGCTTCCAGCATCTTGCAATGTGAGACCCCTGGGTCACTGTCACCACCACCACATGAACTTTGGACTTCCCAGCCTCAGAAACTGAGCAATAAATTTTGTTTTCTTTATAAATCACCCAGTTCCAGGTATTTTGTTATAAGCAACAGAAACGGACCAAAACCTATGTGTTGCTGTCATGAAGTTATCCTCCAAAGTTTTCTTCCAGAAGACTTACACATTTAGCTTTCACATTTAGGTCTGTGATCCAACTTGAATGTTTTGTGTTTTGTGAAATGGGGGTCCAAGTTCATTTTTTCTCAAAGGCACATCCCAGTTGCTACAGCACTGTACTTTAGAAGACTTTCCCTTCCCCACTGAGTTGCCTTGGCAGTCTGTGAAAATGAACTGACTACGTGGGGGCATGTTTCTGAGCGCTAGTCTGCTCCATTCTGCACACCAATATTACACCGTACTGAACACTGTGCCATTGTACTAATAAGTCTTGAAACAAGTAACAAAAGTCTCCCAACTTTATCATTCTTTCTCGAGACTATTAGAAGTCCTTTGAATTTCCATCTAAATTTTAAAATCACCTCAATTTCTACAAAAAAAGGTGCTGGGATTTTTTTTTTTTTTTGTCTTTTTTCCGTGTCCGGCAACGGATCGCAACCCTCAGTGT
>NW_007748587.1:7352-11732 GCF_000696425.1 Galeopterus variegatus
GGGAGCGCTGCCGCGCTTCCCAAGCGGCGCACTATCCAGTGCGCCACCGGGCGGCCCCAGTGCTGGGATTTTGATAGGGATTTCATTGTATCTATAGATGTATTTGGGGGAGAATTCACATCTTAACAATGTGAGTCTTCCAATCCACAAACATGGACTATTTCTCCATTTATTTAGTTCTTATTTAATTTAATTTCTCTTGGCAATGTTTGGGTTTTCAATAATTAGGCCCTGATCATCTTTCACTTTTAGATATTTTATTTTTAGATATTTTGTATTTGTGATGCTATTGTGAATGGTATTACATTTATATATTTTTTCCAAGTTGTCTTTGGCTAATATGTAAAACAAAATTGATTTTTGTTATTGACTTTGTATCCTATGACTTGGCTCAATGTACTGTACTTATTAATTGTAAGTAATTTCAACAATAGATTCCTTAGAATTTTCTTTACAGAATTATATAGTCACATCATCTGCAAATTAAATGGTTACATTTATTCTTTTCAACAATTTCACCTTTACTTTTTCTTGACTTACTGCACTAGCTAGGATCTCTTGTACAGTGTTGAACAGAAATAGTGAAAGAGTCACCTTTGCCTTGTTTGTGACCTCAGGGCAGGGTTTCTCAGCCTTGGCACTACTGACATTTGGGCAGAATAATTCCTTGCTGTGGGGCTTTCTTGCATCCTAGCACGTTTAGCAGCATAGCATCCCTGCCTTCTCACCCACTGGAGGCTACTAGCATCTTCTCTCTCCAGTGGTCACAACTGATAACTGATAAATTACTCTTCTAGACATTGCTTCCAGATATTGCCAAGTACTCTCTTGGGGACAAAATCACTCCCAGTTGAGAATCACTGTCAGCTTGAATTGTCTCCCAAGTTTTATGTATTAGAAACTTGCCTTCTCACCCACTGGAGGCTACTAGCATCTTCTCTCTCCAGTGGTCACAACTGATAACTGATAAATTACTCTTCTAGACATTGCTTCCAGATATTGCCAAGTACTCTCTTGGGGACAAAATCACTCCCAGTTGAGAATCACTGTCATAGGAAGAAAATGTTTAATATTAATCACCATTAAGTATGATATTAATTTTAAGGATTCTTTTTTCAAAAATTTATTATGGAAAATTTCAAGCACAAAGAATATTACATTGAACACTGATACACTCACCAGCGTTCTACCATAAAGTTTTTTCTGTATTGGCCTGTATGTGTATATATATATATATATATATATATATATATACACCCATCTATCTATCCTTTTATCCATTCATTACTCTATCTTGTTTTTAAACACGTTGCAAAATAAGTTGCAGACACCAGTTCACTTCCCCCTAAATATTTCAGTATGCATAATACATATCATTGCCTAAAGTTCAATATTTATATATTAGTTGCACATTTTTCTTCTAAGGTAACATTTACACATAATGAAATGCATAAGTTTTAACTGAACACTCACTGAGTTTTTTTAAGACTAAGTTTATTTATTTATTTATTTATTTATTTATTTATTTATTTATTTATTTTTGTCCTTTTTGAGACCGGCCGCACTGCGCTCAGCCAGTGAGCCCTGTGAGCGCACCGGTCATCCCTATGTAGGATCCAAGCCCGCGGCGGCTGCGTTCCTAGCACCGCACTCTCCCGAGTGCACCACGGGCTCGGCCCTAAGTTTATTTATTTATTTATTTATTTTCCTTTTTGTCTTTTTTTCGTGACCGGCAACGGATCGCAACCCTCAGTGTCGTGCCCGTACCAGACCGGGACCGGCAACGGGATCGCAACCCTCGGTGTTGCGCCTGCACCTCGCTCAGCCAGTGAGCAGCCGGTCTGTATGTGGGATCTGAACCCTCGGCGGGAGCGCCGCTGTGCTCCCAAGTGGCACACTGTAGCAGTGCGCCACGGGGCCAGCCCCCTAAGTTTATTTATTAATATTATTTTTTTACATTCTAAGATGTTGTGGAGCAGTTGGGGGGAGGGGGAAAGGAGAAAGGGGAAGGAAATAGGGTGGAAGGAAGAAGGAGGGGGTCGTGGTTGAGCCCTGTTGCACCCCCCTCATTCCTGCAGGGGAGACCAGGGGGCTTCCAGTGGTGGCTCAGTCATTGCTGGGCTGGATGCAGATGTCAGGCAGATGTGGTTGATGTTCTTGGCCCCCAACTGCCCCAGCTTGGGAGACCAGGGGGCTTCCAGCAGTGATGCAGTAGTCATTGCAGAGATGGTTGCAGATGTTGGGGGGGGGCTGAAGCCCTCAGTCCCCCACCGCCCCAGCTTGGGAACCTGGAGTGTTTCTGGTGGCAGCTTGGTAGTCATCACTGGGCTGGTTGTGAGTATGGGGGACCATGGCCAAGGCACTCAGACCCTCAACACCCTGGCTCAGGAGCCCAAGTGGCTTCCTGTCCTTCTAGGTTTTATAGGCGTTCTTTGGTGATGTGAGACCACTACTAGCTAATATCAAACTTTGTCTCTGGTCTGTGAGTATTTTATTTTTCAGCTCTTTGTTGGGTTATTCTCCATTCCCACCACTTAAACTATGCACTGGAATTAATTTGTTGTCCTTTGCTTACTTCTAAAATGTAGGAACTTCCTGTGGGGACCAGCACTTGAGCCCTGTGGTTGAACTAAATTGCTGCTTTGCTGCTGATTCCCTGTGGAAGGCTTTTTGTGCAGCTCAGGTTTTAATTGCTGACTTTGTATGTACTTTGGGTCTTGTGAGGTCCGATACCCCTGGGTTGGGAAGAAACTCTGGCCTGGGCCTGAGACTTTTCAGCAAAGTGCACCCCCTGCAGTTCTATATTCCTGACCAGTCTCCACTCAATGATCCTGTGCTGATTGGAGGACAGATCAGCTGTCCTTGCTGTGTCCCAGTGTTCCCCAGGTGGGTCAGTCTACCCCACTGCCTGTACTCCAACATTTCTCATGGGCTTGGTGATGCATCAGTCCCTTGTGAGGACTCGCTGGCCTCTGAATGGCTCCATTTTTCAGTTGTGTGGCTCCTCACTTCTGTGTGGGTCCACAGGAACCCTGTTAGTAGTCTTGCTGGCATAAGGGCCAGCAAGTCTCTCTTCTCCCCTGCTGCCTCCAAGCAACTTCTTAGGAAAGGCACAGCTGCTGCTTTTGCCAGCTGTTGCTCTTTGTGCTCAGCAGCTCTAGCCTTGAAGCAGCTGGGGCTCGAAATTGTGGGAGCAGTCCTTTCTGTCTCTCATCGTGGCTTCTCCCGCCTGCATGCACTCCATAGATCTCTCCTTCTCTTCTTCTGAGCTCTAGTGGTCCTGGCTTGACTGTGCTGCTTTTTAATAGTTGTAATTTGGTTGACTGGTGGGAGAGAGTGATGCTGGAGACTGTCTATTCTGCCATCTTGACTGGAAGCCTCTCACTGTTTTGACAAATGCACACATTTGTGTAACCCCCAAACCCCTCTCACTGTCCCACAGAAATATTGCAAGCCACATATATAATTTAAAAATTTTTAGTAGCCACATTAAAAAAGTAAAAGGAAACTGCTGATATTTATTTTACTAATATATTAGTTAAACCAATTATATAAAATATTAGAATTTAATAATAATGGATAGCAAAATATTACTAATGAGATTATTTATACTCTTTCTTCCCACTAAGTCTTCAAAATTTGGTCTGTATTTTACACTTGGAACACATCTCACTTCAGACTTGAGCACCTGAAATGTGTTCTGCATTGGATGACACACATGTAGAACATTTCCCTCTCCCAGAAAGGCCCCTAATGCCTCTTCCAGCTTCCATACCCACCCCCATAGAGGCAACCATTGCTCTGATTTTCCATCCATACCTTTTAGTTTTTACTGTTCTAGCATCTCATATAAATGAAATCATACAGCATGTAGTCTTTTGATCTGGCCTCTTCCACTCAGCATCGTTTCTGAGATTCATGCATGTCATTTACTATATCCGTTTATTTCTTTTTATTACTGAGTAATGTTGCAATGTATGAATATACCACAGTTTATTCTCCTATCAAGGGGTACCTGCAATGTTCCCAGCTTTTGGATATTACAAATAAAACCACTATGAACATCCTTATACAAGTGTTTTTACAGACATACATCTCCTGTGGGGTAAATAGAATTGCTGACTTAGAGGCCAGTTGTATGATGAGTTTGATAAGAAACTGCTGGACCTTTTGCTAAAGTGACTGTACCATTTGATGCTACTAATGACAATGAATAAGAGTTCTGGTTCTTCCACACTTGTAATAATCAGTCTTTTAGTTCTCATATTCTGGTAGGTATGTAGTGGCATTTCATTGACTTTAATTTGCATTTCCCTAATGACCCATGATGCTGAACATTTTTTCGTGTGCACATTGACGCTTTGTTTATCTCTTTTTTTT
>NW_007748588.1:0-11732 GCF_000696425.1 Galeopterus variegatus
TTGGGTCTTCACTCTTTTAGACTAATGGTTTGCCGATTTTGTTTATCTTCTCAAAAAAAAACAACTTTCTGTTTCATTGACCTTTTGTATCATTTTTTGTCTCTTTTATTTAGGCTTGCTTTGATCTTATTAATTTATTTTCATCTACTAATTTGGGGATTTAATTGTTCTTGCTTTTCTAGTTTCCTAGTTGAAATCTTTCTTTTTTTTTGATGTCGTACTTATTGCAATAAAATTCCCTCTTAGTTCTGCTTTTGCAGTATCCTATAGATTTTGGTATGATGTGCTTCTATTTTCATTTGTTTCAAGGAATTTTTTGATTTCCTGCTTAATTTCTTCTATGACCCATTGGTCATTCAGGAGCATGTTGTTTAATTTCCAAGTACTTGTACAGTTTCCAAGTTTTGCTTGTTATTGATTTCTAGTTGTATTCCATTGTGATCTGAAAAGGTACTTGATATGATTTCAATATTTTTAAATTTGTCGAGAGTTGATTTGTTGACTAACATGTTGACTAACTCTGTCCTGGAGAATGATGAGAACAATTTGCATTCTGAAGTTGTTGGATGAAATGTTCTGTACATTCTGTCAAGTCCATTTGATCTATAGTCCAATAATAGTGTTTCTTTGTCAATTTTTTTGTCTAGATGATCTGACCAAAGCTGAGAGAGGGCTGTTGAAGTCTCCAACTATTTTTGTACTGAGGGGGGGGTCTATCTCTCCCTTTAGATTCACTAATATTTGCTTTATACATATGGGTACTCTGGTGTTGAGTGCATACATTTTTATGATTGCTATATTCTCTTGCTGAATTGATCTCTTTATCATTATATAATGTCTTTCTTTATCCCTTTTTATAGTTTTTGTTTTGAAGTCTGTTTTATCTGATGTAAGTATAGTTACTCCTGCTCATTTTTGGCTTCCATTTGTGTGGAATATCTTTTTCCATCCCTTCATTATTAGCCTATGTGTGTCTTCACAGGTAAAGTGAGTTTTTTGTAGGCAGTATATAGTTAGGTTTTGTTTTTTAATCCATTCAGCCAGTCTATATGTTTTAAATATGGAATTTAATCCATTTACATTCAAGGTTGTTATTGAAAGGTAGTGCCTTACTCCTGACATTTCATTAATTTTTCTGTGGGTGTTTCATATATATTTTATTCCTTTTTTTCTTTTATTGTTTTTCTTTGTTTTTATTCTTTGTAGTGATAAGATATAATTTCTTTCTCTTTCTTGTTTGCACATCTGCTCTACCAGTGAGTTTTATTCTTCACCTCCTGTCATGATGGTAGTTAACATTCTTTTGCTTCCGGATGTAGAGCTACCTTAAGAATTTCATGTATGGCTGGTCTTATGGTGGTGAATTCCCATAGTTTTTGTTTGTTATCTGATGAATAGCTCTCCCAGATATAGTATTCTTGGCTGGAAGTTTCATTTATTTCAGCACTTTGAATATATCATCCCACTCCCTATTGGCCTGTAAGGTTTCTGTTGAGAAATCTGCTGTTAGTCTGATGGGGATTCCCTTATGGGTGACTTGAAACATTTCTCTTGCTGTTTTTAAAATTTTTTCTTTGCATTTGACTTTTGACAGTTTTACTACAATGTGTCTCATAGAGGACCTTTTTGGATTAAATCTATTTGGGGATCTTTTTGAGCTTCTTGGATTTGGAAGTTCATATCTCTCCCAATACTTGAGAAGTTTTCAGCTATTATTTCACTGTCTAGGTTTTCAATGTCTTTTCCCTTTTCTTCCCTGTTCAGAACACCCAAAATACAGAGATATGTGCTCTTAAAGCTGTCCCATAGATCTTGTAGGACTTCTTAAATTTTTTATTTTTTTTATTTTTCTGTCCAACTGGGTTATTTCAAAAAGCCTGTCTTGAAGTTCAGAAATTCTTCTACTTGATCTAGCCTGTTTCTTAAGCTTTCAACTGCATTTTTTATTTTATTTAATGAATTCTTCAGCCCCGAAATTTCTGCTTGGTTCTTTTTTTATGATATCTATCTCTTTGTTGAATATCTCCTTCAGATCCTGAGTTGTTTTTCTCATTTCCTTGTGTTGTCTAACTGTATTTTCTTGCATCTCATTGAGTTTCTTTAAGACTATTATTTGGAATTCCTTTTCAGACATTTCATAAATTTTCTTTTCTTTTGGGTCTACTACTGGAGAATTATTGTATTCCTTTTGGGGTGTCACATTTCTTTGTTTTTTCATGTTTCTTGTATAGTAGAGAAGATTCTATACATTTGTAGTATTAGTCAGTTCATGCTGAGCTTCAGTAACAAATCCATCCTAATAATTCAATGACATATAGAACAATGTATTTGTTTATCTCTCATATAGCAGTCCCAGGTGGGTTTTGGGTTAGTTCAGTGAGTCTCTTTCATAAGAGAAGCACCCAGAGTGGCAGTTGCTTTGCCTCTTTCAATGTGTCCTTCAGAGCATCTATTCAAGTCAGCTGAAGGGAAAACAGCACAGAAAAGCATGAGTGTACTTGTTTGTGGGTCTGCTCCACTTCCTGGAAGTGTACTATTTATGGGGGAGCTGAATTGGATGCAGAGAAAGAAATATTAATAACTAAACAGAATGGGATATGTTCCCAGAGTTCTAGACTGCACAGTATGAAGTAGAAGATTGGGGTGAATATAAAATGATCCTTGAATATCTTCTATAGGATTTTTATAAAGAAAAAAAAATCTCTAATAGGAGCTTGTTTTCCTGTGATTTGACTCTTACAATTGGCAATATTACATTTCCATTCGTTGAAAGTTATGATTAATTAACATTGGGTGAACTATAGTTTTACTGCAAGTAAAAATGTGTGGCTCCATCCTCTATTTGATAAGCCAATTAATTTAAGATGCTTTATGAGGTAAAAAACACCTTTAGGCAATCAAAGTATTCCACACAATTTACCAATTTCTATAAGAGTATGTTTGCAGGTGCTATAATCACTTGAAAACTGCCAAATGTATTGTTCTGCTGTTGTAAATTCTTAGCCAGTCATATCTCTAATGTATTCCAGAATTCTTATCTTTGGATATAATGATTCTATCCTGACTTTATTTTACTATAGTTTTAGTTTTAAAAATTTTGTGTTCCTAGAGAAATCCCTATCCTGAAGATTTTGGAAGGAGAGCATTTCTAGTCATTTTCATGTTTAGTTTTGGCTTCTGGATTGTGTCTTTTTATAAACTTACTGCAATTACTTTGGTTGTCTTGAATATCTGCTTCAATAGGAGTCATGAGAAATGCATTGCAGGTGAGTTTGCCAGTTACTGGTAGGCACATTTTTCACACTCATGGGGACTTGGGTTTACTTGACTGTCAAATGAAGGGATTGAGAAGATAGTGTAGGTTGCACTCTTTTGAAATATTACTCTTCTATATGTTAATATTGGGCTGATTACTTTATTTAGTTATCAATCTGCCTCTTAGTTTAATTAATTAATTAATTTATTTATTTATTTTAATTTTAAATTAAAAATGTTCTATTTCTTTAATTTTTGCACAATTTGTCATTGGGTACAATCTTAACTTACATGAATGTCCTCTTCCTCAGCTGCAGTACTAAAAGGCAAAAATGGTTCTGCAGAAATGTGTGCATTTGTATGTTTAAATGGGGTCTGATTTATATTGTGTCAAGAACCATTACCAACAATTATGTAAGCTTTGAAATGAAATCATGACTTAGAAATATATGTGGCATATGTTCTACTTCAATTTCAAAATATGTTTATGGGAAAGTGTAAAAAAAAAATTCCACAAGCCCTTTTAAAATCTAAGAATTGTATAGATCAATTTACAGGGTTTTACTTTGCATGGAAATAATGTTTGTAATGCTTAGCTTTTGAACACTGATAGTCTGAATCTCATTTCATTTTGTAATAATAATAATAAAAATTATAATGGCAGTTCACATTTATAGAGTCTTTACTAGATGCCAGGATATGTACCAAGTGCTTTATGTGTATTATCCTTTTCTTCTACTTTATAATCTCCACAGCCAAGCTGCCCTATTTGATATGTACATAAGGAAAACTTTAATGCTCACTTGATATTACACACACAGAATAAACCATTGGGAGGAAAAGAAACAAGCAGAACAAAGAGTGTTTTAAAAATAACTACCTTGAAGTCATGTGACAGATCTAGCAAATTCTTTTTATTTACATAGAAATGTGTACACATACTTTCTCTGTACACAGAAAATTCTAAGTATATATACATATATGATTCCCACATATTTTACAATAAATAGTATTTTACTCTTGTTTCTAGATGAAAATAAGATGTCTCGAAATATTACTCACCAACCACAAAATTACAAAAGCACCTGATGAACTCAGAGCAAAAACTTCAAGCCTGTACAACCACACACTAAGCCTAGTACAATTTTTACAAAAGACAAAGTTGAACACTGTGCAGATATCACCAGTAAAAGGAAAGGAACAGAAATGTAAAATAGAGAACAGAGATGTTGGCTTTTTGAAAGCGTGGTGAGAATATTTTTGTTGGTTAGGATTTACCTTCCATTAGTCCTCAATTTAATGTTTTACTTTAACTAATATTTTATAGATAAGACAGGAGAAAGACATTCACATCTATTGTAAAAAGATTAAGCATTCCACATTTCCTGAGTTCTAGAAGCCATTTTCCTCACCAACCAGACCACCATTCTGTACTAATTCTACTACAGAGGATTGCTGTTCAACCCCTCTTGAAGATAAGGGCACTGATTGTAAAATTACATTATTTTGGAAGTAACTTCAAAAGCCTGGTAAGCCAGGTACCTTTGTTGTCAGCACTTAATAATTAGGAATGTTTAAATATGACTTTCATTTTCACATACAGTTTAATCCCTCATTCAAATGATTAACTAAATGCAAAGAGAACTTAACCCAGGAGGCTAGGAATAATGAATCCATGATCTTGGAATTTTCTTCTTCATCCAATTTTTTCCCCCATTCTAGCCTAGAAAACAATCATTTTCTTTCAATGTCAGAGTTATTCTACATATGTATATAAAATCACACTATCAAATTAATAGAAAGAAGTTTTAAGCTGCAGAGTACATACAAATTCTATGTTATTTTTGATAATCTCAGACCATTGAATTTGGCAAAAGAGTCTAAAAACATCATGATCTTCATTATTGTTGAAATGACTTATACCCAGATTTGCTTTCCCCATCCACCAGTATTACTCCGAAGATGAGAATTGGAAGGATGGTGACCAACACAGGGCTAGGTGCTTAAATTACGTTCCACTCAACTCTAGCTCAGATGATAACGTACTTGGTTCCACTGTGGTACTGTAACTTCACACACGAATTTTGAAACAAATTTTACCCTTTCATCTCTCATATAAATAATGGCATAGATGTGGAGAAAAAGACAGCAATAAAAAAAAGAATTCAATGTCAGAAACACAATTCATCTATCAAATACCATCTTTTCAGTTGCTTTACTGAATCTGCTATTTTTAAGGTAAACCTCCAAAGCATATTTCAAAAGCAAGCTCATTTTAAGAGCAATGTTCGTAACATGCATAATTCAGTTCCTTCTTGTCACGCGTGGCTCCCACTGACATTTTTTCAGAGAAACAACAATAGTTCTAGAACTTAGTTCATCTTACATGAAAGCGACAATTTCATAAACAGTTTGACTCTTTAGATAAAGGTACTTATGATCAAAACAAACACATTTCACATTTAAAAGTCTTTCTTTCTTTCTTTCTTTTTTTTTATTTGAAAACCTGATAGGGAACTACGGTTCACTGCCAGAAACAAAAGGAATCTTTTGCCATGAAGAGCTGGGCTTGTTTCTTGGTCATTCTAATTAAATACACACATACATATGTCCTTCATTTCCATCATTTTGGAAAGATTCAGCCAGAAGATAAGTATGGGGTCTCACTATGGTAATTGTAGTCAGGACAGACCTTTTGCACGAGTTTATAATCAACACTGTAAAAGGCAATGTAAATGCAAATGACCTTGAAGGGCTTGGAGCACAACCAAGACACATGGCTCTGAGTTTGCTCCTGGTAGCAGATCTTGGACGGGTCAAAGTTGCACAGAGCAGTCTTCTTTGCCCGATCTGTTTTTTCATACTCAATGCGACAATTGAAAGATTTAGATTCCTTGGTCTCCAAGGTAGACTGGGGGGAAACTTCAAATTCCACCACTTTGGAGGGGGGTACCAAGCTCACTGACACATTGCCCAGACCTGTTGAATTATGTCGGAAATAAACACTGAAGGTTCCATTTCCATGATCGACGATTTTTCCTGTGATGAGGAGGTTTAGTTTGACAGTTTTAATGTTGGAATGAAAGTCGCCCCATCCAAACATTTTCTTAAATTTTCCCGTTTTTACTATTGGCCTCCGTTTAGTTCTTGTCAATGGCTCCTGAACCTCTGTGATGTTGGCCAGCCAGTCCCAAAAGTTTTCCATGCTATCTGCATATGCCGTGGGACCAGGCTTTGGCACTGGAGACTGTTTAACAAACAGGCGCAAGGGACTGATGATCCTGGAGTGCACCACGTTTCCGACCAATGTCCCTGGAGCATCTTTGTCTTCCCAATCCAGCCCCTCTGTGGCATGCACCACTTCTCTACTGTCGCAAAAGAGCTGTTTGAAAAGAAAGAGAAGTAAACTTTAGGTTAGGCTTTGAGCACACACACATTGACGTGCACAAGGAAAATTCTTTCAATATTATTTAGATTCTTGCTAAGTAGCATTTCACACACACAGCTGGGCTCAACAGTGTGACAAGATGAGCATTTAATTCAAGAAGTGTAAAACTGTGAGAATAAAAATTAAAATGGTGAAATTAAGAAGTGAGTGTTTCATTTTAATGAGTTGATGTGGTTTTAGTCTGTTTCCTAATCTTCACAATTTTAATTTCCAGACTGGGGGAAGTAGTATATTTTGAGCTGTCATTTGATAAAATCATTAAATTTGTGCAGTCTTTTCTTTCAGGTGGAAGACAACTCTAGGCTGAAAGTTACTAAGGAGGAGCTAGAAACTACAAATATAAGATATTGATTAGTCTCAAATATACTTGGCAATATTAAAGGTACTATTATACTCAAAGGGTATGACATATAATTTGATAGCTTTTGATATAATTCCATGACAAACTAACAAAAAAGATGTGTGATTAGTATTAGAAAGTTCTACAAAAGTTTTAGTTGAAAAACTATACATTTAGTTGCCTTTATAAAAATTAACGTTTGCTATGGTTTGAATGTTTGTTCCCTCTGAAATTCATGCTGTAATTTAATCCCTAATACAACAGAAGTGGGGCCTTTAAGAGGTGATTGGGTCATGAGGGCTCCACCCTCATGATTGGATTACTCCATTTATGGGTTAATGGATTGATGGGTTAATAAATTAATGGGTTATTGAGGGAGTTAGTTTTCATGAGAATGAGTCAGTTATGAAAAGCCAGTTTGGCTGACTCTCTCATGAGTCGCCTTGCCATGTGATGCCCTGTGCTACCTCAGGAATCGACCCTCTCCAGATGCAACTTTTCTACCCTGGGCTTTCCAGCCTCCAAGACTGTGAGAAATAAATTTATTTTTGTTATAAATTACCCGGTTTTAGGTATTCAGTTATATCAATAGAAAATGGACTAAGACTATGTGGAAAAGTATATTCTGAATTAATTAATAGACCGTATGTAATATAATTAATGCTATTACAACCGAATTATATGCCGAAAGATAGATCCGCTAAAGAAGAGTTGTGTGCATGTGTTTTATGGGTTTCACTGTATTTTGATTCAAATCATAGCCATTAAAATATAGAACTTTTTTATTCTTTTTGTAGTACAAGAGTCCCCCATGATTCTAAAAATCATTTAGTTAAGTCAGTATGGATTTTGAGGGACAGAATCATTATACCTGGAATTATTGCCTGAACTGAATATTTATGGATGGACTATAAGGCCTGAAAAATAGAGGTTTATTGTGGAAACATGATAGCCTCTTATCTCTGATGGCACAAACCACTCTCGTAATGACTCTAAAAACCGTCAACATACTGAAAAGGATGAGGAAAAAAGTGAGGCTATGTTCATATGCTGCTTCTCCAGCCCTTTCAAACTTGGCCAAGCACTTGGTAAAACTGGTCTCAGATTATTCCCAAAAGTATTGCTTTCAATCCAATTTTGAAAAAAAAAGACATAGCCTAGATTATAAATATTATAAATTGACTATATCATATAGTTTGACAACATAATATAAGGTTATCTTTTATATATTCATAAAAGCTTAGAAGTTTAAGTCCTATCAGAGATTTGTTAAAAGTGTTTTCACCTATACATAGTCCCAAGATGACTTTAGGTGGAAATCTAAGGACTTAAAATGCATGAGTGGGTTTTGTTTTCATTTGTTTGGGGAGGTGCATTACATAATATATTTCTCCCTTTGATTAATTTCCGAAGGGCTTTTATTCCTCATTTCTGAAGTTTCTAAAAATTCTTTCCTTTTCACTTACATTGTTGAGGTTGGCAGAAAGGCACATTGACAGGATGCACATTCTCACTTTTTTGAGAACCTAAATCCACATGACCTCTTAGGGGCTTTTGCCTCCTAAATTGATATTTCTTTCTCTCTCCTGGTGTTGAAAGGCTGGCATATTCACCAGGGAGAGAGGGATCATTACTCAGGATTTCTGGTTCAAAATATTTCTGATACCATAACTATAGCTTTCTGATTTCGAACACCTTTAATTACGTGCACAAATCTCATGCCACTTAATTGGTAATAGTGGAGTTCAATACCCTGGCTCAGATTCTGACTCAAGTTTCCTAAGAATTGATGCAGCCTGACCCAAAGGACGTGTCCTGGCCTCTCTAGAGAGGGCCAAAGTCACACGGGCTGATAAGAAGACCCTTGCTGATCAAAGTCCAATTTCTCTTCTCTGATCGTGATTTCTGTTGCCCACAGTCTACTACCTATTTTTCACCTGTTTCTGGTATTTCATGAGATCCACGTTGCTTGGTATATGCTGACAGACAACACCTACCATATACCGAGCACGTGGTGTATGAGGACAGCT
Organism: Galeopterus variegatus; assembly: GCF_000696425.1. Taxonomy (NCBI): domain Eukaryota; kingdom Metazoa; phylum Chordata; class Mammalia; order Dermoptera; family Cynocephalidae; genus Galeopterus; species Galeopterus variegatus. Next base: position 9,074 of record NW_007748588.1, read on the forward strand.
CCTTTACTTCCTGATCTCTACTCCCTCATGCAGAACAGTATCGAACTCCTACCCTCATTCCTGCCTGTCTTCCTCTCTTTCATAGGGTCCCTTCTGACATTGTCCTCTTTTGCTTTTTTTCTTTAAAAATATCTCAGTTCTTACCGTTATGCACCTTGCTACTGATCAATACTTTAACAGCAGAACTAAGATATATTTTCTGTTCATAAATACTTTTCAACCACATGTGTGAAAACACTCAGCAGCAACATGCCTTTTTTTTTTTCCTTAAAGTGTTTATTTTATGTTACATGCTTTCCTGAACAACAACCCCGTTCTTTACTTATCCATACACTCCCAGCAGGGAGGCAGCATGGTGTGGTGGGAAGAGCATAGGATTTGGTGTCTAAAGATGTCATCACCTCTTGCCTCAGTATACAACCTGAACCCCAGTTTCCTGTATATCTCCTTTATCTATATATCTCCTTTGCTGGTTGTAAGGACTAATAAGTGGATGGAAATTACTGAACCTAATCCTTGGCAAAAGGCGTTCAGTGACTGATAGCTCCTCCATGGTCCCGTGGATAATCTCGTGCCTCCTACTCATGAAATGTTTCCAAAGGGTTATATAAATTCTCAAACCTCCAAGAAACTGATTAATGATTAATTGAGCAACTTGTTCAGTGCCATGTGATAAATTAATGGCCAAGTAGAAATCAACCTTCTCCACCCAGAACATCAGTCAAATGTTTCCTCATGTTTCCAATCTCACTGGCATCCGACTCACATCCAGAACACAGATACAGGTGAGCTCTCTTTGCCAACAAAATGTGTTCATAGATCTTTGATTCCAAACTACCAAATGAGTCATCAAAGGGAGCTAAAAGTACAAAGTGTCTGGCAGGCACCCTCATTACTGAATTTCACAGACAATTTCTGTGATACAACATGCTGGGAGAAGACTACAGGTGGTTCTGAACCTGCTGGCAAACTACTCTGTCCAGGACCAGGCTGTTGGATGTTATCTACAAAACACAGGGCTGTGTACCCCTGGTTACTTTTGTACTTGCTGGGGCTCTTCATGCTAATTTCAGTATCACTGCTGTCTTTTGTCCCATCATATTATAATAATAATGCAAAGACATTTAACTGCAAGCATAAAATGGAGTTTTTAAAAGGGGAAGAAAGAGGAATTGCTATGCTTTATCTGTTTGAACATTCCTTGATTTCAACACATTTATCAAAGCTTAAGTAATTTATGTCTTGGCAGGGTGTATCAATTTCACAAAGCGCACACATTAGCTAGACACAATGATATCATATTAGCTTTTTCTACATCTTATAGAAGAGCTCAAAAAGATTAATAAAAGCTCAAACCGCCATCAATTAAATGAAGCAAGTGGAAGGAAGGGAGTTGAGGAATAGGACTGTGTCTCATTTCAGTTCTTTTGTTTTTAGGAGGAAAAAAAGCTGACAGGTTCAAATCATTCATCACAACAAGCTAAAGTTGAATTTCTCTGATAATTAAATGCGTTTTTTCCCAAGAGGCAGAGAAGCTGCAATGAATTTTATAGGAGCAGATGTGAGAACTGTCACAAATTATGGAAATAATTTATAAACTAAAAAGCATCTTCCTCTGCAAACATATCAGAAGAGCCTTTTCCCCCCAACATTGTACTTTGGAATAATTTTAGTTTACGGAAAAGTTGCATAGGACAAAGAGTTCCCATATACCCGTACCCAGTTTCCTTTATTGTTAACATCTAACACTATAGTGCACTTGTCACAACAAATGAACCAATATTGGTTCATAATTATTAAGTCCATACTTTACTCAAATATCCTTACTTGTTCTTAACATCTTTTATCTGTTCCAGGATCTCATCCAGGATCCCACATTACACTTGGTCATTGTGAATCCTTAGGCTTCTTTTGACTGAAAGTTTCTCAGACTTTCCTTGTTTTGGATGACTTTGAATGTTTTGGGAAGTACTGCCCAGATATTGTGCAGAATGCCCCTCAATTTTGGTTTGTCTTATGTCTTTCTTATAATTAGATGAGGGTTACAGGTTTTGAGGAGGAAGAACACAGAGGTAAAGTGTCACTCGCACCATTTTGACTTAAGGGTACATGATATCAACATGATTTGTCACTGCAATGTCAATCTTATCTCGTGGCTTAGGTAGACAAGATCCATTTTTTTTTTTTAAGTTTTGCTTTCAGAATTCTCAAAAGGCTTGTAGACTTTTGTTATCACAAACTTAGTTTAATTTACACTTACTTCAATTGCAGTTGGTATAGGACTGACTTTTTTTTTTTTAAGTCAGAAACTCTCAAACATTTCAATTTATAACTGTTTACAGGATCACCAAATTATCTAAAATAACCTCAGAGTTGTTTAGGAACTCATAGACAATTTTTAAATTATTTTGGCAATTTCACATGCTGTGAAGGTGTTTGTCATCATTATTGGTGCTGCTATTTTATACTTAATATTCATTCCTTTGATAATTGATACCTCAATTAAAAAACAGATAATTCTATAAATATCTTATATAGCATTGGAATTACTTGCTGACTACATGATAATTAAAAGTGCCTTCTCAGGTCAGGAGCCAGACCATTGTACTTGATTCTATGCATCCATTAAGGAAGTACCAGTCTTTAGTGGGGGCTTTCT
>NW_007748589.1:0-328 GCF_000696425.1 Galeopterus variegatus
GTGGTATTCGGAATGCATCAAATGCCTTCAGCCTTTCCTATTGAAGGATTTTGACCCGTTCCCGCACTCCCACAGCTCTCCACTGTCAACAGGATTTCCATTTGTAGCAGGGAATGGCAGAAGCTGGTCCAGATCAAGAATCTGGTCTTGTGTAACTGTGCACGTTCCCAGAACTGATCAAAGACAGACGCATACACAGATGATGACTCACAGGATAAACTTTTCATCAAGAATAAATAATTCAAGTAACATCAGGATACTGGTTATAAATCATTTTACCTTGAAAAACAGACAATGGGGGTCAAATAAATATTTTTTTAAATTCCCC
>NW_007748589.1:2395-3272 GCF_000696425.1 Galeopterus variegatus
AATTAAAGAAATATAAGTGAAAGAAATTACATCCATAAATATTATAGTAAAACTTTTTTTCTTTTTTAAATAATAAAATTCTTCCAGGAGAGGTGAGTAAAATAAATAAACTCATTCATTGGTGATGACATTATAAATCTGGAGAGGTATTTACAAAGGAGAAAACAATAAATATGTTCAATGATTCCACTGTTGTAAATTCATCTATGGATATAATTTTAAAAATGTGTATGATACTTACAATAAAAACTAACTATAAAAAACTTAAATGGCCCCTAATGGGGGAAAAGCCAAGTATACGAGTGTTAGAATGTATGATTTAGGGCCGGACGGGGGCGCACTGCTACAGTGCGCCGCTTGGGAGCGAGGCGGCGCTCCCGCCGAGGGTTCGGATCCCACATACAGACCGGTTCCCGCTCACTGGCTGAGCGTGGTGCGGGCGCAACACCGAGGGTTGCGATCGATCCCGTTGCCGGTCCCGGTCCGGTACAGGCATGACACTGAGGGTTGCGATCTGTTGCCGGACACGAAAAAAAAAAAAAAAAAAAAGAATGTATGATTTAACTGGATATTATGCTGCCACCAAAAGGATTATATGATAAGGAAATGTGGAGAAGTATATACAAAAATATATATTTTTTTTAAAATTTTTATTTTGTCAATATACAATGTATATGATTTTTATGACCCATCACCGACACCTCCCGCCCTCCTCCCTCTCTCCCCTCCCCCCCAAGAATGTCCTTTCCGTTTACTTGTTGTAAAAACTTCAAAAAAAGTATAGTTGTTATATCTTCTTCCCCGCCCCCCCCTGGGTTTTTTTTTTTTGTGTGTGTGTGTTTGTGGGTGAATTAATTTGATTGTTTTTTTAGCTCCC